>NW_019176100.1:185809-269756 GCF_002260705.1 Seriola dumerili
CCACCTCCTCCTGCAAGCTGAGACCTCGCTGGCTGCTTTATCCAAACGCCCCTGGGGGGCAGAGCCATGGCTGTTGTGGGCACTCCAAGCTTAACCTGATACTCTGCTCAAAATCAAAAGTAAGCACCGCTGAAGAACGTTGGCACCAGTCTCTCTCTCTCTCTCCCTCTCTCTCTCTCTCTCTCTCTCTCTCTCTCGCTCTAGTTTCAGATAATAAAAGTATCAAGTGATTCCATCCCCGCTCTCCGGCTCTTGGCAAAACACGTTAACGGCATGTGTGGGAGGGCGAGGAGACGAGGGACGGAGACAAACGAGGGGAGAAAGAGAGACGCCGAGGACAGAGAGAAGAGGTGGGAAGCTGAGAAATGAAGAAGCGTGTTGCTATTGTCGGGCTGGTTTCGGGGGAGTAAAGTGAGACGTGTAAGCGCTTTCACTTGCGGACAAAGAGATGAGTGTTGAAGAGTCTCGCGAAGACCAAAACACTGCGGATATGGACACCACCGCTGTATATCCTGCAAACACAATGGGACAAATCTGTAGGAATTAGAGGTGACACGGCAGGATATAGAAAAACTGTCATGTCTCATCTGAGCGCAGGCGTCCTCAGGTAACAGCTGAGGAGATACAGATTAACACTCAAACATGCATGAGGCCTGATTAAAATGAGAGCGTTTGATTGATTTTAATAGATTAAACTTCGGCATTTTCTCCGCTGATGTGTTCGGACGCAGCGCGAGGACAATGGAGGTTCAGGCGAAAACAAAGTATGAGATAACAGGAAGCTGACATGAAGTCTCCCTATTTCAGGAGCAAAATGACAAACGATGACTCTGTTTATTATCTTAGCGGGGGCTTTCCACTTTGAAATGACCTTCACAGGTGGTCTCTGCTCAATATCTCTCACTCCATTGTTTTCCTCCATATTGGAAAAACATGCCCCCCCCCCTCCTCAACTTCCTACTTCATCCAGATAAATATACCAAAGGCAGACAATGAAAATACAACATGAACTTCAAGATGATGAAGATGCTGTTCCACTTTCACATTCATCCTCTAGTCTTAACGCTGGGACGACGCCACGGCAAATAAAACGACTTACAACCCAGATCCGGCCCATACTTGGTGCGCTTGCTTGTTTACTTCGCCCCGGTTCTACGGCCCGAATCCGGCCCGTAAACCGCAAGATTATAAGATGCTTCCTCCGCATCTGGACCAATTCTGGCGGCGCACACAGAAAATCTTCTGGCTTCAGACAATACTGGAGGATAACAGCCAGACTCTGCCCAGATGTGCAAGTATATGGGCCAGACTCGGCCCGAGGACCCGGGTATGTGTTGGACCAGAAGTTGCTATCTGGGAAGTGAAGGACATCGCTCGCTTCAGTGCAGTAGAAAACCGTGGTGTACTAAGTACAGGAGCACAGAGGAAAACAACAACACAGAAACCTGACAACCAAAGCTATTATAGTTTCACAAGTAGTTTGTCATGTAGGAAGAAATTGCTCATAGCAAGAAGCTCATTTAGAAAAAGGAGTGACAACAGTCTGATAACACCGACCCGGAACAATAGGAGCCATGGGAACAGCTTGTGTTTCCATTAGTAACAGACAGGTGCCAGGAACCCCAATAATATCATAGCAAGAAAAGCAGGAAACCACGTTTCTGTTTGTTTTGTTAGTCTGCACAACTCCAAAGAGTCACACATCTCCTGAGGAAAAGCTTTGTGCCGGAGTCACATGAGAGTGGACAGAGGAGTAGAGCTGAAATTAAAAGGACAAATACACGATATGTGACGTGTGTGGAGAAAAGAAAACACCAACCTCTCGTGTGGAATCTCGTGGCGAAACGCAGAGACAAATTATCTTCAGTTAAATCCAGACGGAGTAAGAGTCCTTCCTTCCTCGCTCTTCACAACCTGCAGTGACAGTAGCAGAAACAGCGCAGTGATGAGTCCAAATCACAAAACCATACCATATCTCCAGAGAGCAGCGAGAGTTCAGTCAGTGTTGGCCCCCTGACAAAAATGAACATCGTTTTCTCTCTCGTTGGTATTTTCCATCTAAAACCTGAGACCGAGGAGGAACTTGCACCTGGAGAAACTTTTAAACTGTTTCACATGTCCATAAAAAAAAAGAGGGGAAAAGACAGACGCTGATGTCTGCATCCCTCATTTGACATGATGTGAGTCCCTGTGGCAAAGTTGCATAATGTTTAGCACAACAAAACACATTGTATGTGTCTTATGTAATCCGACCAAGCTGCTAAGCGGGATAAGTCATAAGCCCTGTGTGAAAGGTGCAAGTTTCCCACATCCTAATTTTAACTCTGAAGGCAACACAGACCCACTGATGTTAAAATATGAGTCCAACTTTAAACTAACTTCAGCTCAGTGATTTACGTACAACACCACATGTTCAACTTCACAGCCTTTTCCCCAAAGATTAAAGCTTCAGAAATCAATTTGTCTGTATCAGAAATGAATCAGAGTATCACTGCGTGTTATCGGGCAGGAGTCACGCAGGATTAGCACATGACTCTGCAGCATTTTAGCTTCTTTCAGCTTCATTGTTTTTGGTTTTAAAAGCTGCAACTTTAATGTTTTGGCTCTCTCCGGTCAGGAACAAGCAGGAGATCAAAGTGGAGAGTTTAGCAGCTTAAGAGCCAGATATTTTCCTCTGGAGTTGGTGGAGACAAAAGGAGCGTTAACATCGCACTTACACTCATCAGGTGGCCAGAAACCGGACTCCAAATCAATGCTAGTGCTGCTGTGTATCGACTGGATCTTTAACAGGCAGCTGTTTACACAACAACAACTGGTAATACGTCAATTACTGCTGCTTTAACATTTCATCCCATAAAATAATAATATTTTTTTTCAGTTTTTCATTTCAGTCTTTGATACTGAGGCAAAACTTTCCAAACTTTATTGATTTCACCACGTTTTAAAGAACCGTTGACCGTGTTGATAAACAGGCCAAATCAGCAGATTCAACTACAATAACTAACTACAACCTTAGAACCTGCCTTCCAGTGAGCAGGAGCACTGCTACAAATACTACTACTACTAATACCAAATCACCACAGTATCAATATGGCATATGTGGCAAGACACCAATCATTCCTTTAGAAGTAATCAATAGAAACTCAATAGGAGCACTGACCCTCATCAAACATCTTCCCGCTGTCAGCAGCAGCTTCAGGTCACTCTGCCCTCTCTAAACTAAAGCCACACATACGTCACCTTGTGGATAATCAACTAATGGCCGACTCTCTTCCCTTTTAGTGGACACTGTGCAGAGAGCTTCAGTTAACCGCCAGGTCAATAACCTGACATCAATAGTCATGACATTAACAGGATTGGAGAAGTTTTTGCAAACAGTGCACAACGCCACCACTGCAGGATAAATGGACCAGGTTAGATGGAGAAAAGTGGTGGATGGTCACAAATCACAGCTGGGTTCATCTCAACAGGAAGCTGAAGGTGGAGCTTTGTGCAGATAAATGACTGACATGTGACAGTGAAGGATCTTCCTGTGACGGGCGGTGCACTAAATCTATCAGAGAGTGATCACCACAGTGGCCTCAGGGGCTTTTTCCAACAGCAGTGCTTATCTCACTCACACACACACACACACACACACACACACACACAAAGATGGGTTTCAAAAGCAGTTTCCATTTCGGTTCCGGCTCCAAGTTGGTAAAATAAACAGATTAGTTGAGCTCCGAGCTCGACAAATCCCTTATCAAATCTTTTCTTTCACAACCTGTCTTACATAGTCTATTGTCCCTCTTTGTGACTGTACAGGCAACTGTAAAAAAAAAAAGGTGATGTATACACACACTGCTCAGTACTGGATTCATTTTGATGACGGTGGTGCATGTGAAGCCGTTCTTACATCAGTTTGTTCATATGTCTGCGTCGGTGGATGATGTGAACGTTTTTTTCCCACGCGGCTGCTCAAAGTTACGGTTTAATCTACATGGCGTGAACGCAGCATGACTCAGCGACAGTTTACACATCTCTTCTTTAAATCACTTCCTGTATCAACCATAAGGGAGAAATTTTAATTCTTCATATTTCGGTTTAATGACGGTGACACCTGGTTTTATTTGGCACTATTACACGTGACCAAAGTCAACAAATCAACTGTGAAACACTTGGTGGAGGGATACACCTTGAGAGGGATGAGTGCACCGCCTCGTATCAGTGCAACATCGACTTCCCCTTCAGGTAACGTTGAGTGTATCCTGCGTGCAGAAGAATCGGCTGTTTGTCTAACTGATTCTGCTTAATGATGAACTAGAATTAATATTATTATTTCCACTGTTTTTACTTTAGCTTCTACAGCTTCTGCAGCTCGACAGCGAGGAGCAAACGCCATTTTCCCATCAGAGCAAAAGGAAAAATGAGTCAGGACAAAGTTGATAAATGTCACAGGGGAGGGAGAATATGTGGCGAGAGCCCTGCATCCCTTCGGTACAGAGGAATCTCCTTTGAGGTTCAAAAAGATTCCTCCATCTTCACAAACACACCAACAAGCGACTCCTCACGACTGTGTGAGCAACTGAAACAGCCACAGTCCAAACACTGACATCACTCTGAACCTGATCCGGCCTACGGCAGCAGGTGTGGACAAAAAGAAAAGGGGCCTTGAGGCCTGTGTCGAAACTCCGACCGTATGCTTTGTTTTTACGTGAAGCGATACTCCGATAAGGAAATTGAACATAATCAAATAAGGTACAATCAACACTGGCATCCAGTTTATGAACAATGGAAAAACAAACAGTATTTTGCCACAAAAACTCTGCTATGAGCTTGAACTAATACAATTCCCAGAGCAGCTTCACCGGGATCATTATGACTTCCATACGCTAATAAACAACGTACCACCCACACAGCAGGCCTCTGAATCAATGCTCTTTCACTGAGGTACATTTTCATACTTTCAAACTAAAACACAGAAAGCTGCAGCTTATTAAGATTTTAACAGTCTAATGAGAATTTGAAAACTCAAAACAATACAAACGTGCGTATATAGACACCAATTAATAATTTAGTGCGGCTCAGTTACTGTATGTAATTGTTCTGGCACCACAGACAATAACAGCCTTTACTATAAGTTTATTTACTATTTATTAAGAGAGAGAGAGAGAGAGAGAGAGAGAGAGAGAGTCGGTAAGTGAAACCAGAACTTCAAGGTTCGGTTACAGAGGTGAGAAACCCTCATTCAAAATGCCTCAAACCTACACGTGACTGAGCTAGTGGACACATACACTAAAGTGCACACATGCTGTCTGGTGAAGCAGGGTGGATGAAAACAGGAACCTCATTTTCTACGGATAAGCTAACAGAGATAAGGGCAGGAACAACACAGCCGTATGTTCTCCCGCTCCTCGTCAGCGGATTGACGTTTCGTCCTGACGTAAACCTCAGCGGTGTAAATTCTTGTCGGGCATTTTCCAATTACAGAAGTGGGATACACAACCTGCCACAGCTGAGGGGATTTTCCTCAAGCACCACGATCCAGCTACTTTTTTGGCGCCTTAAAGCCCCCCGACGTGCATTAAACTTGGGAATACCTCTTAGTTAGGAAAGTGTTAGATGCTGGTGTTTGAAGCTCAGCTGTTGAACCTTCCCACAGCTGGGGGCAGGCTATTATGGTGGGGGGGGGGGGGGGTGCCTGTTGGTACGTTCACCGCTGCCAGGCCCACCACAAAAGGGTCTTTCTTATAGTATTTAAGGGCTTTGGGAACAGGGGAGCTGGATGGAGGAGAAGTGTGTGGGTTGTGAACATTTAAAGGAATAGGAACGGCACTTATGTGCTTTCCTGCCGAGAGTCAGATGGAGAAGATCGATACCACTCTCATGTCTGTTAAATATGAAGCTACAGCCAGCAGGCGGTTAGCTTAGCTTATCTTAGCATGAAGACCAGAAACAGGGGGAAACAGCTAGCCTGGCATCTGTCTATACCTCTAAACCTCACATAATTAACATGTTGTAGCTTATTTGTTGAATCGGTGTAAAAGCAAAAGTGTAAAAATGTCAAGTTGTAGTTTTACAGGGGATTAGGTGCCGGATTATTTTGGCCTGGAGCGGCGATTCGCTCAAGTTTCTACGTTTCTGCTATTGCTACATAGCTATCATTAGCATTAACATCTGTTTACTTGCTTTTTTTTATCTGTTGGTGAGTAAAGGAATAAAGTTTGATGCTGAACTCACAACGTTTCTTCCAGACTGGTAAGTAAACAGCTGTTGATGCTAACGTTAGCTATGTAGCGATAGCAAAATTTACAAATAGCTCCTTTAAACAAGCAAGAAACAACATGTTAAATAATGAGCTATAGATGTGCTGGTAGACTTGAAACATTAAGTCAATTAATAGGTAGTCAATCAAAGGAAAATTAATCGACAGCTACTTGGAGAAATCAGTCAGTCATTCAAATCAGTTACAGTAAATTGAATATTTCTTGGTTTTTGTCAGTTAAAAAAAAATACATTTAATGACATTTTCCACGTTTTACAGAACAAACAATGAATAGATTAATCAAAAGAAAAGGTTTGGCAGATTTATTGATAATGAGAATAATCATTACTTAGTTGCATTCCTACTTTGTCCAGAGACAGGCTAGCTGTTTCCCTCTGCTTCCAGTCTTCATGCTGAGCTAAGCTAACCAGCTCCTGGCTGCAGCTTCACATTTAACAGAGACGTATGAGGGAAAGCAAGGAACTACTTTAAACTACTTTCAAACTAAGTGTTTCTGTAGCTGCACATGCAGAGGCCAAGGCTGCATCTATCAAGGCTGTGACACATCAAGCACTGATATTGTATCTGGCAGCAAAGAAAGAGAAGAAGAGGATGAATCAGACGCATCTCCATATGTTTTATATGTTCTTGTCTTCACTCTCTGGGCAGTAATGAGAGGCATGTGAGGCTGAACACAAAGCATTCTCGTTAAAACAACCAGCTCAGGAGTCCCCTCCACCTCGGGCTAACATACACAGCACAGGTGTTAGTGACTGGAGCCGGGCACTGGCCCCTTCCTCACACTAATCACTGCGATGCAGCACGTCTGCAAAGTGTGTTCAACAAGCGATTTGGAGCGATCGCCGAAGGAGCAAGAGACCAAATATTTAAAGAGCACTGAAGCTCTTGCGAATAGAGACAGAGACACGTGCACCTCACCTGGCTGACGTGAAAGGTCAAATACAACATGTTTATTTAAAGTACGGTGAACAGTAAAAACTGGATTTACAGTTGTTAACCATGTGGGAACATCTGTTTCTGGAGCTCACAGAAACACAATACACATTGTCAGTGTAAACCGGGTTATATAAACCCCCTATCTTAAGACTGGATCCGAATGGGCATTACAGCTGCTGTCTATTCATACAATACAAAACAGACTTGACCAACAATGACTTCATCACTGCACTCAGCCGCCAGTGTGTGTGTGTGTTTGTGTGTGTGTGTGTGTGTGTTTTGTCTGTGTCACTGGAACATTTTTACAGGACTAGCAAACTGTTGCTGCATCAGCACCACAGAAACCGCTCAGTGGCAGCACAGTGGATTCAGTATCATACAAGACGAGCTATATTTTTCACTACCGTTCAGTCCAAGTGGCAGTTCTCAACGTTACTCCACTCTGCCGTGTAAAATGTCTGGAATGCACAACAAAAGGGCAAAACATAAAAAGGATAAATAAAAGCAATTATTGTTGTTGAGAATAATAAGCGTTGTCTGTTCCCGCTCAGCTGGGCAGCTGGATTACATTCACCACACAATGTTTTAGGAGCCAGCGTTGAGACAGAGGGGCTTTGAAAGCTTTGCCAGGAGCTCTTCAAAGAGAGGGAGGAAAAGCCGTCGGGTTTCTGGTGCCTGTGCAGCTTCCGCTTTGGGTCTGGGTGTGAGCTCGGCCTGCTGACTGAAACAATGCCGTTTCCCGACCTCGACGACGGCAGTTTGTGTCCAGCAGACTGTTACCGTTACCTGAACACAACAACCCCTCAGTTCAGGCCCGGTTCTAGACTGCTTTCATTAAGGGGGGGGGGCATTAAGACATGTTGACCGGTCACTAACTGCCAGACTTCAAGACTCATTACCGGGGTCCGGTTTATGTTATCTAAAACTAAAGTCATACAATCTAATACTACATAAGCCCATAATGTATTAAAACTTTTGTTTTTGAGAGAGAAATGTGGCGCTATCATGCGATGAAAAACTATGGTTACTTAACACTAACACACATGCAGCTAACATGCTAACCGCTACATCTAGAAGGTGATTGCAAATGATGGACAATAAATGCCCATGCCTAGTGAGCTTTCTGTTCTTGCTCAGCACACATGCTGCCAGATTTACCATTAAATCCTTTGTAAACAGCGCACCAATGATTTCAGACAGTAGTAAATAGAAACAGATTTCTTTTCTCTGGCTGCTAAAGCTGAGTGTCGCTAGCATCCTCACCAGCTGATGATGCATGAAGGAGACGTGTAAATAAAGAAGTATTGCTCTTGTTATTGCAGCGTAAAGACAGTCAGTCTTAGTATTATAAGTCAAATTCACAGATCATTCTAACGTAATAATAAACTGTTTGGCTGTTTGGCTTACACACTTTTTACATTTCCAAACAGTTTCCAGTTTTTAATGTTAGAGGAGAAAAGGCTTTGATGATGAGGACTAACTGATGTTTTTGGCGAACGTAATGGGAACGTTGGCCGGTGTTACTGGAGTGTAAACTTTCCGGGCTGGACGGGGCCGCTAACGTTAAAGCCGAAACTCTAACAGCATCCACACAGGGTAGGGAAACACTGCAGAGTGAACAGACCCGCAAACTAATTTGGTTAGTTAACGATATGCCGCTTGGCCAAGGAAGTAACACATGGTTACTACTGCGGGTATTTAAAGTCCATTAATGTGCATGCTGAACACCAGACTGTCAATCTGAGCAGACGATCCGAAGACACAGAGAAATAAAGATTTTTATCTGCGAGTGAAAATCGATCTGCAGTGACATTATCCTCCTTTTCGATGACGTTACACGCCGCTAACGTCCAGCTCCATCTCCTCAGTTAGCCTCTAATTCCTCTGACACAAACACACGCCCCCTTTCCCCTCCCACATAAAACACTTAACACTGCAGCACAAGCCCTGCCATTAAAAAAGAAGGACTCAGCCTGTAAAGTAAAAACACAAGGTGTGTTTTACTCCCTCAGGCGCACGCTGATTACACACTCTGGACTAATGCAAAGATTATCCACACTCTATCCAATTTCCTCTTTTGTGTGTGTGTGTCTGTCTGTGTGTGTGTGTGTGTGTCTGCATGCATGCGTACATGTGTGTGTGTGTCCTGTCTGTAAACCACAGACCGCACACAGAATGACATCACCTTGCAGTGATTAGTCTGTTAGCTCAATGTGAAACACAACAGATGGCTGCAGAGGGTCACTCAGCGAGACCGCTTTATGATCCTTATTAAGAATAAAAGAAAAACAACAGATATGGAGTCAAAGAGGAAGAAGAGATTAAAAAATAACGACCCTTTAACTGACGTTTAGCTCATGCGTGTGCTGCGCTCTTTGATGCGGGGTGGTGAAGTCATCACTGAGGTCTCTCCGTATGATAAAAGACAGGTGTATTAAGTGCTCGCTAATGTGGATAGGAGGGTAATTTCTCCGGACTGGATGCGAGCCAAGTCTCTACCAGACGTGATGACAGACATAATGGGCCAAGGGGTTTCACATGAGTATTACACACAATCACTTGTTCACACACACACACACACACTCATTATTTCCCCTTTTTCAGGACTGTTCATGACCGAATTGCATTATCACGTCTAAAAAGACAGAGAGGCGTCATCTTTCCGCCTCTGAACCTGTGAACCTGCGGCGATGAAGATTCCCATTCAGCCTCACAGGCCACTGGCTCCCAGGAATCTGATGGTGCCGCAGTTAACAGGCGCATAACGGCTTCTTTAATGCGTCCAACCGTCCTGAGAAACTGATAAGATCATGTAAGTTGTTTACATAATCTGGTTTAACTGCGTGTCTGCTATTAAACTGTCTGAACTGAGCAACGTCAACACTCAGAATCAGGTGTTTTCAGCCCACACACACTCACACACACTTTCCTCTATTTCCTCTAGTTGTATCTCAAAATTCAGATGTTTAAAAATAGACCCAGTGTTCACCAACAACACTGGGAAAACTTTACTTGGATCATATAAACTTTTTTGTGGATTATCCAACACTGCGACCTTGTTTATTTATGTAGGTTTATAATTATACAAGCACCATCAACAAACTTCCACTCATCTTCACTGGATCGGGGAGAAGGCATAAATCTCTTTGTGATATTTGGGTGAACCGCTCCTTTTAAATCCTCAAAACAAAACAAAAAATCTAGTTCTTTCAAGTTCTGTTCTTTCTGCTTTGGCCAACAATGAAATGCTTAATGTTTACCAGTCTGATCTGTGGGATTAGCATTGACGCTAGTACTGAATTCAGTGCATTGTAAATCAGCCAGACATGAACAAAGAAGGTTAAATTCAGGGTTTTGTTTCAGTGTTAACCTCACAGACAAATATTCTAATAAACTATATACGAGTTTTAAATTCGGGAAAAGGAGAGCACTGATGTTGAATCACTACTCTGTGTCAGGATTGGGGGATAAAGATGAGAAAGTAAAAGACAGAAAAAGGACAGAGTCGCACATATGAAGTCACAGGCAGTTGTCCAACACCTCTGTTTGTAAAAGGTTTCTCGTGTCTATTATACGTTTGCATTTTGGAAAAGATCCGTTTCCCTTTTTCTAATATTAGCCATATTTATGTAAACACATCAAGCCAGAAACAACATCATGTCGAGTGAAGCTTGTTTGGATCCATTATCGATGCTATAAATCTCATATAAAAGGTTTTTATATGTGCAAATATATCCACCTCTGAGACTTTTTTACCAAAAGTTCTCATAGTGTGGACAGAAAGACAAAAACTGTTTCCAAATCCATATTAGTATGGATATTATCTTCTAATATATCTTATATTATCTTTGCTGACTGCACCTCTCCAGTGTAAAGTTTGTGGTAAGTTGATAGATGGAGGTCAGAGGAGTCATCAAAGGGACGTCACAGAGCTGGTGGAGGGGCGAGAGAGAAGAGGGAGGAGGGGGAGAATGAGGCAGTGGGGGTACGAAGGCATCTCTAGACGCCTGCCCCTGGGAGATGGATCACAGATGTCTGACCCAGGGCCGCTTCAGTTAATTGTGAAACAAAAGCCTTACCTTCTCTTTCCTTTCTGTCTCAAGTTTTCTGCTCTTTGCTCTCGCTCTCTT
Source organism: Seriola dumerili (assembly GCF_002260705.1). Classification (NCBI taxonomy): domain Eukaryota; kingdom Metazoa; phylum Chordata; class Actinopteri; order Carangiformes; family Carangidae; genus Seriola; species Seriola dumerili. The sequence continues at coordinate 197,144 of NW_019176100.1, forward strand.
CCTTTTTAATCTCTCCCTCTCTCTCTCTCTTTTTTTGACTCTGAAACTTGTTTTCCTTCATGTCTGTTTCCCGTCTCCCTCCACTATTATTACTGTGCTCCATGATTCACTCTTCTCGTGCCTGTGTTTACTCTCCCTCTCCACGCAGTGAGTGACGGCGTAATCCCTGCTGCTTTCAGATGGCAAATACCACTTAGCTGTGGAGGGCCGCCCCAAATGACAACAGCAAACAAAGAAATGCCTCATTCCCTGCATTCTTCTTTCCTTTTTTTTTTTTTTTTGTCCCCAAAGCAAGTATGTACGTTTTTTTACAAAGGCTTCGGACGAGTCAAAGCAAAGGTCAATCACAGAAAGAGAGAGAGAGAGCAGGAAAAAAAACATGAAACAGTAGCACTCACTTTTGCATGAAAATATAAACACTCTGATTGCGTGGAGAAGCTTCACAACCGCAGCGAACAAAGATGCTTTCCTGGCACAAACAAATTAACTTTAAAGACTGAGTTAGGAGAGTTTAAACGTCTCCGAGCTGAACCTGAAACTGTGTCTGTGTTTATTTTCACTGGAGCCACATCAGTGCCGACCATACCTGAGATCAGCTCAAACAGGATGCATCTGTTGACAAGCCTGTGGTTTGAAAAACCAACCTGGCAAATGCCGGATAAATTCAATTAACCCCATTCATATCAGCTTGGCTGGAGCTTTGGGGTGTAGTTTGACCTGTGTGGTCCCACAGGTGCTGTAACATTATCCCAACATGCCTAGCTGAGCGGTCATCCTCACCTGGAGAGTCCTCACACTACACGTTAATTCACAGTTGCACAGACCATTAGGTAAACCTCAGTGACCCGAGCCTTTCAGAGTGAAGATTAATGGAGATATTCAGTCAGAGGTTGCCCAAGGTTTTACACTCAACCTCTTCCAAAACTGCGACATTTTAAACCTATACGAGCAACTAAAGCCTCCAAATGGAGTTATATTAACAAATTAACAGTCTGATTTTTACATTTGTCCTTGTAATACTTGGGCTAACCGGCTCTACACTGCAATACAACAACAGTTCTGTCAGTAACTTTTAGCCTGGGACACATTAGCTTTAACCTCAGTCTTTTCTTTTCTAGCTATCAAAAACATTTTTACAAAATCCTCCTTTTAAAACGATTCAGCCGTAGAAAATTAAAAAGTCAAGCAGGACAAAGCTTCCTCAAAAACCCATGGAGTTAACGTTAGCTTAACTAGCAACAACAGTTAAGCTAATGTTAGCTAGTGGATAGTTGACATTTCAGTCAGCAAAAATCAACAGTTACCGGCTAGAAATGAGACACCTGCTTTTTTATCTACCTCTGTCTGAAATCAAGGACCCATTGTTTAAAAAAAAATACAAAGAAATATAAGTGGTAAATGTCTGTTGTAGATAATGTATGTAAATATTTGCTAATGTAGCTAATATACAACAACAATGTAGCTAATATTGTAGCTAATATTTACTCAAGGACTGTACTTCTTTTCACAGTTGTAGCTACTAGTTGCTTTATATATTAAGATCCTTTATGCACAAAAGTTCATAAAATATGAGTTCTTGTTATGACTAATAGTCTATTAAACTACCACATAGTTACTTAACCAATTAACAAACAACAACAATTGGCAAACATTTTGTGATTGGTTGGAGTAGTTTTAAAGCAAGCAAGCTTCTCAAATGTGACATTTGCTTTTTTCCTTTTGGATTATTTTAATAATTGTAATCAATTTTAATAATTTTGAAGTTTGTTTAAAAAAGATTTTGTGAAGGTTTCACTGTTTTATGAAATTTTACAACCTATCAATTAGTTGAATCAGTTAATTGAGAAAATAACCAAGACATTAATCCATGATGATAATAATCAATAATCACACTGTCACTTGCTACTTACACATTACATAATAATAATTTAATGATACAGTATAGGCTATTCTTTGCATTAATACTTTAAGTACATTTTCCAGATTACAATTACATAATTCAACTGAAGTAAAATTTTCAATCAAAAACTTTTATTTTTACAGTGTGGTATCGGTGCTTTTCTTCAAATAAAGGATCTGAATAATTCTTCCAGAGCTGGTTATCATTGCACACTGCAGATGTAATGTGTGAAAGCGGAAAGCTTGACCGGCAAAGCAACAGTAACTACGGAAGGCAAACGGTCATTTACTGTGAATATAGTTAGTAATGTGAACAGGATGAGGTCAAACCAGCGACCTGCCTTATATTTAGAATGAGTCACCTTTATTAAGACTAGGTCTGCCCAAGCAGGAAGTAGCCAAAGACAGAGCGAGCATTACAGCTGCTGGTCCTGCTGTGTTGCTTTGGCTACTGGGCTGCAGTGGTGATAATGACCGGTGACAGTCTGCCAGTCCAAACCAAAATAGGGTTTCCATGGTGCTGGTGAAACCAGAACCCAAACACAGGGAATCACGTCTCTGGTTGTGAGTAATATGGGCTCAGAGCAGCTGGAGGATTTCTCCGCTGGGCTGAGATTTAGCAGGAAAAGTGAGTGAAAGTGAAAGGACTCTTGTCCAGCTTGACCAGCATGCCGAGTTTTCTGACTCAATGGAACGATACTCAAAATGAAACAAGTAGAGGATCGAAAATTCCCACAGAACGAGGTGGAGTTTGATCGGTTGAAAGAAAAAGAAAGAAGAAATTTCGACAGACATTTATAATCAGTTCCTGCAATGTGGAGTGGAAGATGTAGAAGAATATATACCTAATTTATATGATTATTATTATTTGATTATTTCATCCTGTATAAATGTGAGCAGTTCCCCAACTTAACTCTTCATATGTCAACAGTTAGCTCGCCCCCGTTCTCATGATCTGGTTTTAACTAATGCTGAAGCAATTAGCCAATCTGAAATGCCAGGTATTTGCTGCTTTCAGCTTCTTAAACATGAGGATTCACTGTTTTTCTCTGTCTCATGTCGCCATGTATTGACCCACATTTGGTTTTGGACAAAACAAGCTAAAGTTTACTTCTAATTTACACATTTCTGTGTGTGCACAGCTTCAACAGACACAATATGACACGTTAATTAGTGTACATTCCCTATTAAATAAACAGATTGCTTGATAAAAGAAACAAAATAATTAGTTGCAGCCCTTCTTTGAGATGGTAATAAATTCAGAGTCTCTGTCTCTTTGTAGTCATTGTTTTCTCTGTCTCAGATATGAACTGGGAACCAACTGCAACATGAAAGCAAATTATGACTTTCAGCTGCGACACAAACACAATGGACAATCTCGTTTAATCTCACTCATACAGCTCAAAGCCTGTTCCGTGACCTAAGCCAAACTGAACATATGATACTGCCTTATCGCACATTACACACGCACACACACGGCCTTTTGTGGCAGGTCGTAACCTTTCATCATTAGCATACAGCTGTGAGGCTGAGCCCCAGAGCGACTCCAGTTCCAGCTTAATCAATATTCAAACATGTCTGATCCCGGCGTTTGCCAGTAAAGAGAAAAGGACGGATTGGAAGGGGAGGTAAACAGGAGATTGAAGCGAACGTTGAACTCGACCAGCAGAGTTTAATGAGCCTGCAGTTGCTCAGGGACGAGATAAAGCGCTGGAGGCCGTGCAGCTGCAGAACCCACCGTCTGTCTGCCGTGCATTCCCCTGAGACTGACCCCCCAGCACGCCACAAAGGAACAAAACCCACTGCAGATTCTTTCTCCTCATTTCACCCGACAGGAGGGTCCTGACCCCTCCCTCCCCTCTCCCAGCCCTCCACAAGTCATTCACTTCTCTCTGGATGTCTCTTTCTTTTCTAAAGGGAGGGTACGTTCCACACAAGCCCACAGTCAGCCCTCTATTGACAGAGGGGACAAGTGCAGGGTGAGGGCTTTGTTATTGCCAGGACCCCACCCTGCTGGTTTTCCCCAGTAAAGAGCAGGTTGGAGAGCTGCTGCACGAAGATGTACCCCCAGGAGAGGCTCGTCTCTAGAAGCCACAGGGGGGCCCCCAGGACGGATAGAGCCGGAGGAAAAGAAAAAAACAGGGAACAGGCAAGGGGAGAATAGCAGGGGAGAGGAGAGAGAAGGGTGATTAGCTCCAGCGCTGCCTAATCTAATCAGCGCGCATGACTACCCCATAGTGTAGCGTGGAGGACGGGGTGGGGGCGTGGAAGGGGGGGGGGGGGGTGGGGGGGGGGCACGTAAGGACCAAGAAAGTTTGGTGAAGTATCATTGGGAGAGCGATGGAGGGTTTGGAGAGTTGAATCAAGAGCAGAACCAGGAGGTCACAAGGGAAAAGGTCATCACGTGACGGCTGCTGGACGCCGTCACATTTCACACGGGTGTGAAACGACTCGAACGTCGTTTTACTCTCTGACAAGACGAACAACAACTGGAACAGGAACAGTTTGATCCTAGAAGCTGATGAACCAGGTGAAGAGGTGAGGCATGAGTATGAGTAGGCTGCCACCTTCTCCTAGGTAGTCCAATAACAAAGTGCACTCCCTGGTCTGAGTTTACCATGTGAGGTCATTTCATGAATCGGATTGGAGTTGTAACGAGCCGGAAAACATCCAGTTTAACTCTCAGACACTTTGCGTGTTTTCACACCTGCACTTTTTAATCTGGTTAAACCAAAACCTGGTTCGTTTCCACCTCGGTACGATTCGTTTGGTGTGAAAATTGCACTTGGGTGCGGAACAAAACAATCAAATCACGACCCTTTTGATCAGTCCGGTCCCAAACTTCCTGTGTTTACTTCCTGCTCCAGCCAAACAATCTGACCAATGAGAGGAGAGAACCCTCTCATCTGGTTTGTAATGATGCATTTTAGTTCACTTGAATTTTTCTGTGTGTGAAAGCAAATCGAACCGAAGGGGAAAAGTTTACAAACTCATCAACAACAAATATTTAAAAGGTTTGTTAAATATTGATCAGTCATAATCCATTATTTTCTGTTTATTGCTAAATACAAAGTGCTGTGAGAGAATCTCATGCACAGGTTTGTCCAATAAGACAAAGACACTGTTTCATCAGGGAGCTCACCGTTTCATTAACCACAGCATAGATTTGAGGTGATCTCGCCACGCCCTCCTGAGGCTGTCACTTTTTATTCAACATTAAACTACCGTTTAAAAGAGGGTGAAAAACGTTAGAATTACATTTTGTATCTGTAATAATTTGTTCACATTAGCAGCAGGCTGTGCATTGGTCTGCAGCGAGGAGGGTTCGCAAAATGCTTCGTCCACCGTACGCACTGTTGCCCTGTCAGCTGACTACGCTTCCGCTGTGTTCTTTGCTGATGGAAAATTAAGAAAACTAACGAGAGCCATGCTGAACAGAAGTAATGTGTGGAAGCTCTGTGGATGAATAACTGTGGATAAAGAGGGTAAGGCTGTTTGCTGACTCCGACTCGAGGAAGGCAGCAGAGGCACCGCAAATAAACGAAACAACATGAATTCAACAATGTAGTTTAGGACACAGCTGGCTACGTGGGTAGAGTTTGAAGTCATTTGACCTAATTACGGGTTAGCTTCAAGTTATTTGAACATGATTTTTTTTTTTTTTTTTGAAAAAGTGACATCCCTAATTCAGACAACAAAAGAAAAGTGTTCATGAACAAAGCATCTCCTTTTGCAAACCTTTCCAGATCCGGTGAAACTGCTCCATTAAACAGAAACCAGCTCGGACACACGGCTGCTTTTAATTCACTCAGAAAAACTTTCTTTTAGAAGCTTGGAACGGAAAACCTTATAACGTAATGTGACCCAGTTAAGATTTGTCTGAATTTTTAAGACTGTCCTTCCTCGCATTACGTCAGTTTTATGGTCAAATAAACAATCTTTAAGGTAACGAGATGCATATTAAGAAAAGAAAAAAAACTTTGTGATGTGTTGGTTTCATTAGAGCAACTTCCTGGATGCTCCCGTTGAAAGTTTTATTGACCGCACTCACTGAGAGACAAAAGAACACTGTGGGGTGAAATAATGACCAAGAAAAAAAACGCTGACTGTCAAAAACAGATGTTGCTGCTCCGTGTACAAGTGCAACAGTTACAGTAGTCTGAAGAAATATGGAGCAAATAAACCAGCCTTGTTATCAGGGCCATCTACTCTGAAGGATATCCACAGTGGGGCTTTGCTGTAACAAACTGTATTCCAGATGTGGGTCCCAGCTGGCCGGAGTCATCTGGTTTAACCTCTGACCCCAGGAGCAGCAGTTCAATTAGTGGATTTCACACTCTGGTCATGGCGACACTACGGTCCCGGCTTTGGTTTCAAGTGCACACCGACAGTGACCGGGTCTGATTTCCATCAACACACCACTCAGCGATATTTACACTCACAGACTCATAAAAGTGAGTGTTTATTTAGGATCCGAACGCACGGAGAAGATGTAGATATGAAAACAGCCCCGACTCCAGGAGAAATACACTGACCAATCCCATTAAACTGCAGCCAGGATCCTGGATTAATGACAAAAGCACGGCCATCAAAGCTCGGAGAAGCACGAAAGGCAGATGATGTGGTCTGCATGAATGGGTTAGCAGTTAAACTTTTGTTTTATTTTTTTTGCATTAAAAGTATCGCCAGCTGCATCATCTGCACCGGGCAAAAAAGAAAAAGGGAGGCTGGTAATATTTTTTCCATGCTTTGAAAGTTTACCATTCTGTTTAGGGAGACTTTAAAGACGTTTTCCAAAGCATCTGCGCTGCCCAGCTGCCAAGGGAGAGAAACTCGTGTATTTTTTTTGTGTTTCTTGTGGCCTAAACGGAGGAAGAGGAGCGTTCTGCGGGGTCGTAATGAATGAAGCTCAGGCCTTTAAATGGGGCCAAACACGGAGCCCTGAGGGACCACGTGCACTGGCAACCCCTGACTCCACCAACAACCAACTGCCATCTTTAATCCTAGCCACTCATCCAGTGATGACATAAGCGTCATTAAACATCTGAAGCTCAGTTGCGTGCCCTTTAAAAAAAAAAAAAAAAGACAGAAATTACAAAATTGGCTCAAGCTAATTACAGAATATAGACTCGTAACCAAGACCACACAGTGGCTGCGCTGCTGCTGCTGCTTCACAGCTGGTAATTAAGTGACAACAATACACTGAGCTACAACAATTCAGCACGTTCAGACTTAAGCTATAGTGACATGTATAGTGTTAATCTACAAGCGGAGAGAGCGAAATCCACGTGGAAAAAGACAGATCATATGGTTCTGATGTTTCCTACCGCAATGAATCAGTGACTGAGGTTTGGAGCAAGAGTCGCCCGTGAACACTTTCTATGAAAACTTCTGCAATAAAGAGAATCACGTGTGGAAAAAAATAATAATTAAACACTGATTGTTGGGGGGAGGAAACAGCAAAGTAGGGCTTTCCTCACGCAAAACACACAACACTGTCCCCGACTCTGGTTACACACTGGTCCAAAAAAAAAAAAAAAGAAGGTGTCTGCCCTCAGGAGACCTTTCTCTTTCACACACAAACACTGGTTTACAGGTGAGACCAGTTCTCGGGTTTACTGTTGAAACACAACACGAAGACAAAGACTGAGAAGAAGAATCTGAAAGAATCTGTGTCGCACTTATGTCAAGCCCATCGACACACTTTAAACCTTAGACCTTCAATAAGTCCACTTGAAATCAGCAGGTGTTTGGGGTTAACGAGGCTTTTGATTCAGTTTCTTTATGGAAAAAATAAGAAAATGTTAACGAGTGTCACAAAGAAAAACAAAAACCAATACTTCTGTGAGATTCTCAGCTGTTTCTTACGTGACAGTGAACTGAATATCTTTGGGTTTTGGAGCTTTAGCTTTGCAAAGAAACGTTAAAAAATAAAAAAAATTAACCTGAGCTCTGGGAAACTGTGATTCACATTTATTTTTCACCATTTTCTGCCAATTTAGAGACAAAAACAAGATATTCAATGTTTCATATGAGTGAGTTTTCCATCTTGAATGAGACTTTTACTGGGTAATGATGCACATAGTGTCAGAAAATAGATAAATAAAAGAAAGGAAGTGGGTTTTTAAGTTGAATTTTGCACAGAACTATAGACTACAACTGATGCTTCCTGGAGGTCAAACCGTTTTGATAATGAATTATTCCTTTAAGTCAATTTTAAGCTTCTGAAATGTGAAAATCTGCTGCTTTTTCTCGTCTCATCATCATGTTGCATTTACTGTTTGTTGGACTTTTGATGACAGGAGTCCAACTTGCACCATGTGCATTAAAGTTTTGTTAACACGTAAATGATTTAAAACTACATTAATGGAGGAATTAAATGTCTGACCGATGAGTGAGAACACATTAGGGTCATAATGAGCTGCTTTGCCTGGCAGAGCATCAGTCTGCTCGGCTTTCCTGCCACGAGTTTTTCCCTCAGAGCTCTGGAAGAAAACCGCACAGCAACAAAAGTGGATGAAACTTGGATGAAAGTCTCAGTATCTGTTTCCGAGTTTCTCCGACAGAGACTGGCTTCACGGGCAGACAATCTCTCTACACTATCAGCTTAAGAAAAAGAGGTGATTTCTCCAGTTTCCCTGGTTGTTTAGGTGCCGCAGCTACTTACGTGTAACTGCTGTCTGTGCGTTTTTAGAAGCGACGCCTCTGAAATCCACCGAGGGTTTTTTTTTGTGCCGGATCTTCTTCTGCGTCTCTTTTCTCTGAGGTTTGTGCAGAGTTGAGGTTGAGCTTGTCGGACTCGATCCTGACTTAATTTTTTCTTCCCCCTCTCTCTCTCTCTCTCTCTCTCTCTCTCTCAGAGTCTCTTCTTCATCCTCCACGTTTTCTCCGGGACCGCAGAAGAATGAATGGCTGGCTGCAGGCTGCAGGCTGCTGGCTGCGTCCCCCCTCCGCCCAGACAGAACTACTGTTGGGATGGGGAGTGACTGCTCCGGTAGCTCCCTCCCCCACCCGCCAATCACCGCCTCTCTGCGACTCGTGCTGCACTCACGAGAGTAAATTATTTATTTAATGACACTATATGTGCTCAGGAACCACGCGGGTGACCACCACTGCGATGGAGGCTAAGTTAAAGTAAAATTCAAGTTTTTGTATTTTACAGTTTGTGCTGCTTCACGCCACATCTGCACAAGACAGGTATCTAACATCTGGAGTCAGCAGTTACTCTGTTGATTAAGGCTTAACATGCAAAACATAACCTCGAAGACATAATGCATCATCATAGATTAAACTCAACAGTATAGTCATTATTATTATCTTCCACTTCCGCACATGCATCTAAATTAAAAACCCAGGGCGTACACTTACATACTTACATTTTCTATATTATGAGGAGTTTTATTTTTCGTTCAGAACTTTTACTCACAATTTAGTATTTTACCACTTTACCTATTTTTTTTACTTTAGTAGCCTAAAGCAGTGGTTCTCAAAGTGGGGTTCAGGGACCCCCAGGGGTCCTTGAAGAAGCAACAAGAGGAATAATTCATTTTCACTATAATTCCATCCATAAGTAAAACAATAACAGAATATATGACAATGTTGTTCATAAGTTTCAAACACTTTCTGTAATAAAACATCTAAAAGCAGTTCAGGGTCCTTGACTCTGAGAACCACAGGCCTGAAGGAGCTGAGGATGTTTTTTCCTCTTCTGAAATTCATCATTTACTTTCAGATGGAATAAAGAAATCAAAAACTTCTTAGTCTTATCTTCACGACTGATTACCACACCCCCTCTGTAAAGACGAGCGTTACTTGATCGTTTGGGTTCTCTACATGTCTAATCCTCTCTGGATCGGAGTCTTAACCTTTACCGGAGGCTAACAGCTGAGCTAAAGACCCTCTGCAGATTGTTCACATTCTGAAGGCTCCGTCTAATTCAGGTCCAACACGTCGGCCTATGTGCTGCACAGCAGAAAGCCATACTTAGCATTATTTCCAGACATGTGTCTATGCATGCGCCATCTCCCATTCCCAGTCTCAAGTCTTCTATTGTGGCCAAACTCAATGGAAATACACGGCGCCTGTGTTGTAGAAGACGGTGTGAGGAGGTGCAGCCGGTAGAGCAGAAACGGTGCCAAACAACAACTTTTGTACGCTCGTGTTCGGTTTGCACGACAGCGAGCGAGTGTGAATGGACTATTTTGAGAGTGTTGTGACTGGGAGGCCAACAACTGGTGCCAGGACCTCGGTGCCCTCTTATTTGTGCTCCTTGGTCAGTCAAATGAGACTTGAATGGAGTGAAAACACAGGGGAGTCTCATGACTTGGTTGGGGAGTTTCTGGCTAAACAACTCTGCAGTTATTGACAATAATAACAGCCCTGATGTTATCCACCCAGTTCCTGGGATCATTGTTACTCCCGGTGACCTTTGGGTTGATGGTCAGACTGAAAGAACAATAGTCTGCAGCAGAAATACTCCAGTTTCCTCTAATACATGACTGATTACTCCAATAATCAGTGGTCTGAGCTTCATGAGTTACAGACATGACTGGACTTTAAAAAAGTAAAATGACATGTTTAAAACTCGCCACGCACGTTGTGAAAATGCCACTACAACACCAGACATGGCCACTTTGAATCTAACTGAGTTAAGTGTTAAGAACCTTAAAATGAACCAGCTGAAATCATCATATCCAGCTACCAGGAGGGTAACTGGAAAAAAAAGAAAATCAATCACACAACAAACTGAGCAGTGGATAAACACTTTCTCTGAGTTTAAAGACTTTGTTACGCAACGATTGATCGTTATTGTCACTCCTCCCATTAACACAGAAACACAGCTCTGGAGTTTTCATTAAAGTTAAATACGACTTGTTTAATCCAAATTTCCTGGACTCAAAACACCTTTTAAATTATCGTAGTGGACCCGTTTTACTATTGTTGTTGTGGTGATCGTCACGTGACAAAAGCTTCGGCCATCATTGCTCTCACAAGACAGGAGGTTTTAATACGTCCTCAGAGCGGCGCTACGTCTTCAGTGCAGACTGGAAGCTGCAAACCGGGGCTAGCCAGTTAGCGTGCTAACTTCAGTAGAAGAAAAGATGCGATAGAGACGAGAGTCAACACTGGTGCTGCTTTCCACATCTGGAGACAGCTGTTGGTGAGTAAAGGAATGAAGTTTGATACTGACCTCACAACCTTTCTTCTAGACTGCTAATGCTGACGATGGCTATGTAGCAATAGCAAAAACTTGCATATACCACCTTTAATTTCCCTTGTTAATTATTCTGGGAGATTTTAAGATTTCACACAAATAAAATTAACTTTAATATAAATATTAAATATAATTATAAACTGTATGTTGTTGCAGAATAACATACCACAGAATTAACTGTAAGGTGTTTTTTTTATTAAAGAAAATGCACAAAGCAAATGTGATGAATCATATGAAAGTTGCTCTTAAAAAGTAGGAGTTAGTCATTTGATAAATGTGTCTCGTTGCTTCGTGTTGGTCTTAGATCATTTTCAAGTGTAATTCTTCAGAGTTTGGTAAATACAGGCCCAGATGTTTTGACGGTGAGCACATGTGGGACACAGAGACGGATGCCACCCTTGATTTTCCTCTCTGGTACGTCCACGAGGAGAGACTGAAGGTCTCCCGTCAGTGAAGTGGGACTGGAATTCCAAACAAGATTGTGTCTGTGTGTCTGTGCTGCGCTGCCTGTGAAAACAGATTAAAATCATACTGACCAGTGCAGCCAGGAATGTGTTGAACCTTGAGCCTGAAGGGGGGAAATCCGACAGCTCATCACACCTAACAAAAAGTGTGCGGGAGACCACCACAGAGCATGACGTGATTAAGAGAGAAAAAGAAACTGGTGCAGATCACATTCAACAAACCTGGAGCTCAGTTACTGTGTTGATAACAAAAATAATGACACTTATCTAGTGGTGGAAGAAGCTGTACTGAAGTCAAAGTCAAAGTTCACTGACAGCAAAATGTAATTAAAGAATCAAAAGCACAAATACTCGTAATGGAGAAGGAACTTTTATCACATGACAGGTGAGGTGATGTGACCGCTATGAGATGTTTGCAGGCAGTCTGGGTCAGGTTATACTGAAATTTTGTCAAGGGTTGGGTCTGGATTAAGGTCCGCATCCGGATCCAGATTTGACCCATTGATCATGTGGGACCTTATATATTAATAATGTACCGAGAGGGATGAAATGTGAGGAAATTCTGCTTTTGGTTGACGAGGTAGGACAAAGAAATCATATAATAAAAGAGAGATAAAATTGATTGGCTCCACCCTGTAAGGATGAGCAGTGTGGCTGATGGATGGATGGATGGGAAGAGAGGAAAAAAAAAAAGTCGTGTCACATCCTATCAAATACTCAAATGCAAATAATAGACTGAAATACTATTATTACCACGAGCCAGAGAACAGAGGCAGACTGCAGTCATCAAGGATCTATTCTTAACCAGCTCCTCACACCTCTGCAGCTCTCTGTCATTTAAGAGAGTTTTTATGTCAAAAGAAGTTTGACAAATTGTTTTTATTTTTAAATTCTTAAGTGAAGGATTTCTATTTTTATCTTTAACTGAAGTCCACAGTTTTACTTTTAACCGTCTGATGAATCCGAGCCCTGAACCTCGTGCCGTCTTGTCATATCTCTACGCCGTCATATCTCTCAGGGAGGCACTCACAGCCATCTCCACAGCTGAAACAACAGAGCGTGAGGGGTTCGGGGCGACGTCAGGGCCGGTGGATCCGCTGTGTTGATTCAGCAGAGGAGTGTGTTTGTCACTCTGTGAGGCAGACTTCACAGGGGCCGTCAGAGCGCAGGATTAAGTGTGAAAAACACACCAAAACCACCTTTGAAAAGTATGAGGAGGAGACGAGTTGTGACACCGCCGAGGTTGGCTGATCATAATGACAGGGAGGGAGGGAGGGAGGGAGGAGGAGGGGGAGGGAGGAGGAGGAGGGGGAGGAGGGGGTAAGATGGAATAACTTGTCAGGAGGGGCGAGTTCACCACAGAGCGGGTATGAGGAGTGTGAGAGCGGTCTGCAGCCGAGCTCAGAAAACTCGCAGGCCTCGGTTTTAGGTGAATGCTGAGCCGTGGCAACGTCTAATTAAATGATTAAATTATCCCATCATGCTGAAGTGCAGAGTTTTGATTGCAGAGTAAACTAACAGTACAAGCTAGTGACAAATTTATAGCCTCAGCAGCATGAGAAGTGTTTTCTCAGAAACGTAAAATAATCATGTGGTACACTGGTCGTCATCCATTACCAAAATCCCTGTTTAAATAAATTCTGTTTAACAGCCACTCTGGGTTTTAAAGCACATACACACTTGTACGAGTTCATACAGTCACTCGATGTAAAATTAGAAAACCGCCTATTGTTAAAAAGACACAATAATTGACAAAAAAAATGTAGATTAGATTTTAGATTTAAAAATTTAAGCGAGTATCTGGCACCACGCAGTCGCCTGGGGGCCGGCCATATGGGACGACTGGGAAGGAATAAATAATTCAGGTGAACACGACCTAAAATCTCCTCTCATCAATTAAGCATCAAAGTTCAATCTGGGCCTTGGACGAGAAACAATCCCAGCTAAAGGTCCGCTTACTTCCTTTTTTCCCAAGGCTTTAAATCACAGCTGTTAAGACACAGGTTATCAAAACCATCTCCACGACAACTGAGCAAAATCCGCCCACTGATGAAGACCGTGTTATACGGCTGAAAGCTCTGGAAAAATTAATTAAAAGATTAATTTGTCACACTACTCGTTAATGCTTTCTTAATTTACGACATAGTTTCCAAACATCCTTAAAGGAACAGTTCAACAATTTCAACAGTGTTAGCTCGTCATGTCAATCTGAGCTGTTAGCGTAGCTTAGCATAAAAACTGCAAACAGGGGACACAGCTAAATGTCCCAGCAGCTAGTTAACATGTTATATAAATAAAAAATAGTATGTATAAAAACGGCAAGTTGTGGTTTTATGTGCTGAATTATTTCTTTGCCAGATGCAGTGACTGTTTTTTCTAATGTAAATAAAACCATTAATTATTGTTTACACTTAAATAAACCTCAGGTTTTGCAACGAGCAAACAAAACAAGCTGTACTGTGCTAACTTCAGGGAAGCTTATGGCCCTTTGTTTCCTCACTGTTAGACAGAGCTAAGCTAGTCGTTTCCCCCTGTTCGCAGCCTTCCAAATAAAAACCAAACATTACACAAACTCATTTTGTTTCCTTCCTTTTTCTAAATGTATGAAAATCTAAATTCATATGAAAAATGTCGTAAAAATCCCAGAACTTCCCTTTAATGTCAACAATAATATAATATACTTTGTAATATAATATATATAATATAATAAAGAGCCTTATCAAACAATTTCCCCAAAATGTTCCTATTCCTTTAAGCGTCTCTCTGTCTCTATAAGAGGAGTCTGGTTGTGAAAAGCAGCAGCCTCACATTATCTCCAGCTCAGCGAAGGAGTATCATGTGATATTCTACTGTACAAACAGCAAAGACCAGCTCAGACCAGACTCCGACACGAAGAACTGGTCTGATAAACACAAACACAAACACATCTATACAGGAAACCGACTCCAGTGACATAACTATACCTGCTGATGTCGGACGGCTCCAGCGGTGTTGTTTGCTTTGCTCAGCTGCCAATCAATTCACAGCAGCGGGTTAAGGGTCACAGCCCACATTAGGACGGGGCCGCCCACTCTCTGCAGGGAGCATTTCCTGTGGTAGTCTGCATGCTGCTGCCAGTGGGAGGTCAAACACCAAGGGGCTAAAGGTCAAACAGGGTGTATGTATTAAGGAAATTAGTTTCTCCCACTCAGACTCCAAATATGCAAATGACCCGTTTGGAAGTAACTGAATTTTACCTTTTAACCTGCTCGTTCTCTATCGCGGTTTTGACTTCAGTATATGGAACAACATCAGCAGCACAGAAGATATTTGACCTTAAACAACTTTATCCTTCATGAGAACGATACATTCATGAATGACGGGCATGTGGGAGTTATTTCTGAAGCCATAACATATGAGATGCCTGAAGTCCACAAGAAATTCCTCACATTTTCAGCCTCGAAAAGCAGAAATACACCGCTAACCGCTAACTCATTTAGCACCTACTCATCGTTAACTTAGAGGCAACGATGAGGGAAACAAGCGAGCTGAAGAAGACCACTTTTAATTAGCTGTATACTGTTCAAACTGTCCACACATTCATAATTTTCAGTCTGTTTTACAAACATTTTTACCACATCTTACCCTGTTTATGATGTATTTCTTATAGCTAATCTTAATCTACAACCCGTTGACACTTACAAACAGTGGTGTGCACAATTACTAAAAAACAAACAAAACAAAAAAGTAGAGCACAGCTCATTTAAAGCGCATTTAAAATCTGCAATAAGTGATATTTTTGGCCACTTGCCACAGTAGCATGTGTAAATCAGACATTTGCTGTCCTTTTAGCCATGTTTTGGTCTCCATCACCCCCCATCAGTGACTGTGATTCGGTTACACATCGTTCTGTACTCAAAAGTTAAGGAAGAAATTGTTACCAGTCACTTCATCAATTGTCAATATAAAAAAATATTGATTAGTGCAGCTCTCCTGTGCAATCCTTAAAAAGCTCAAAAATATCTTCACCATTGTTTAATGGGTGAAATATTTTTCTCAAGACTCTGATATTTCTGTGCAGCTTTGTGTCTGACTCATTCCAGACGCCCGCGGCTTCTCAACAGCAGAAAAACGAAGTGCAAATACCTGAAACAGCGGGGAGACAGTCTTTACAAATCAGCAGCATGTGTAGCTAACACGGTTTACGCAATCGCTATCGACCTGGGACGCAGAGATCGATCTGTCAGTCACTTTGTGAATGACACGACCTGCCGAGCTTCTGCTTTGGTTGTTGAGAAAAAAAGAAAGCAACTGAAAATATTTTCCTTTAAAAAACCTGAGCGATCTGATTTAGAGGCTTGAAATATTTGGTTGATGGAATAAAATGTCTTTTAGATCGACCGACATTACATTAAATCATCATTCAGTAAAAAATAAAAAATAAAAAGTTCTCCACAGAAGAGATTCCTGCTGTAATTCACAGCAAACACAGTTAAAACAAAGTGCTTCATAATGTTCATCACCGTCACCTCCGGCTAAGCCCAGGGTCCCCAGGCTCCCGTGGGGCCCGGGTCACACCTGGGGTCTTCATCTGGGAAGTTTATGGGCAAAGCGTTTTTCTGGTGGTGGCGGAGCCGACTGAGGAGATGATCCACCACTGTGGGGAACTGAGCAGACACTTCCACCCTCTCCTCTGGATCCTTTTCTATATTAAACAGCATCACAGACTTCAGTGGATCCCGTTCGGAGGGAGTCGACTCGGAGCCGTTGTGGCCGGGCCGCGGGAACCAGACGTCGCAACCTGGAGGAGACAAGATGGAGGACATGAGTATTTTCATTTTATGCTTCTTTATACTTTTACTCAACCGCATATTGTGTTTTCTACTGGACTACATTTACGTTTCACATGAACATTTTATATTAAAAGAAAAACACATGATGAGCTTGGGTCACCTCGGTGGCCTTAGTCCTTTCCGGTGGCCGGGTTCGAGTCCGACCCGTGGCCCTTTCCTGCACGATATCCCCTCTCTCTCTCTCTCTCTCTCTCTCTCCCTCTCTCTCTCTCCCTCTCTCTCTCTCTACAACTTTCCTGTCTCTCTCTCCTCTAACTATGATTGTAATAAAGGCAAAAAATGCCTGAAAAACAACTTATAATGAGCTTATAAAAAATAAATAAAAAAACATTTTTAGCTTGTGGCCTCTTACCAAAAAAAATGTTGGGGCTCCTTGTTTATAAAATGTAAAAAATAATAATGAAAAGAGACCAAAGTGACATCTTGAAAAACCAGTTTTGACTGGCCAACAGTCAACAGATATTTCATTAACTGTCATACGACATAAAGACAAGCAGCAAATCTTCACTTATGAGAATCTAGAACCAGCAAATGTTTGGTACTTTTGCTTTGATTATCAAAATAGCTGCTGATTGATCAACTTCTAAACTTCTCAGGAGGTCTCATTAAAATAACTGACTGAGGCACAAAGATGTGAAACTGAAAATATTTCCTCTCCCATTAATCATCTAACAACCTCTCAGATTCTTCCTGTCTCTGTTGATACTTTAAGTACTTTCACTTAAGTAGGAAAGGAGCGTTTTTCCAATAACATATAGGTACTTTTACTCAAGGACTTCGTCACCGCTGATGAGCAGAGATAAGACGTCAGTGTGTGTCTGTTGCATACATGTGCTTGATTTTCCACTTCCACTTTAGACTAAACATGTCATTATGGGCGACAGAAGATACTGACCTGGGTAGCCAGTCAGCAGCTTCCAGTTTGAGGATCGAATGGCGGCGTGAATGGACACATTGAAGCCGGAGTTGGCCCGGGAGTCTCCGCTGACCACCTGAGCCAAAGTTAACCGACGCTCCCTGCCAGGGCCTGACAGAGAGCACAGGACAGAGCTGATCGTGGAGGTCATCCATATTTAAAAAATAAAATAGAATCTGCTGATTAAGGCGATACAGGACGCCCTGTGTAAACGATACCAGTTGGTAGACTGGCACCAAATCTGAGCGCATACCTGGAAATTACAGTCAGTATCAAGTGAAAGCAAATACATCAGGATGAAAGACTTCATTTTGTGCTGCCAAATCAGTAGAGAAACAGCTGGAATTAAGTGGTTGAAAAAATTGCTGAAAACAAAAAAACACATTCAAAACAATCCTTCACTTTTAAGACCAGAAGTTGTTTTACATGTGAATTTCCTCAAACACGTGGGTTGGAAGAATGTGACAAATACGGCGGTAATGTGGTCGACTCAGCACCAGTCTCCGATGTCTGCCAAGCACAATGAATAATTTGCCCGTTGCTGCAGTTGGGCAGACTTGAAGACAGTAAGCAAAGGAGGAACAAGGGTCACAGTTACCAATTGGCATGATTTTACCCGTTTCACAAGGCGAGAGTAAATAATTCATCCTTGTTCTGATGGTGTCCAGAAATCTCCGCAGCCTCCTGCCATGAGCTATTTCTGTTCTTACGGAAAATGTCTCCCAGAAGTCGAGCACACATGTCTACGTTTGGCCTTGCGAGTGTTCTCAGGTTCACGCAAGCGCTTGACCCCGACAATGTGGTCCTGATTAGCTCAGATTTGCGAAGTGATTTCGGCCTCCTGTCGCTGTCAAAAACAAGTATTGCCTCACATTCTTTGCATATAGACAAATGCTCCAATGTTGGAGCTGGTTTTTTATAGAGTCGATTCCACCACAGCGACATGTCGGGAGAATTAAATCATTTCCGATCTCAGGGTTTTTTTGTTTTTTTTTTGCGACCACATGATAAAAAGCTGCGACGTTGAATTCGTCACTGATGATTGCACAAATCACATGTGGGAATCTTAATTGCTGTCACATGCATTAGGCCCGGCAACGCGATCCCTGAACCAGATTCAGTCTCGAATCCTTACATAAGAACGCGGTGTTGACGTGGCGCCAGATTCAGGTGTTCACACTGTTACGTTAGCCGGCGGGATGACGGATGATTTGGGCTCTGCAAACATCAGGGTTTGATTTATTTCAGGGGTTCCTCTTCCACTCTTGCTTCTTTAAGCAAAGGGGCTTCAATCCCCAACAGACGCTCCGTCCATTTCTCACCCTCTCCTCAGAGCAGGCCTCGCTCATCTGGACCCGCAGCAGGAGGATCCACAAAAAACGAGAGAGAAAGGGGGGGAGGAGAGGGGGAGGAACAGTGGGAAGAGACCCTGAGAGAGCAGGGAAATTGCTAGAAGGAGAGCGGAGGAGTGCGGAGGGGAAATTTGGGGGTGATTTAAGGTTTGGGCCAAGTCCAGGGTCTCTCTCTCTCTGTGTCTCTCTCTCTCTGTGTCTCTCTCTCTCTCTCTCTCTGTGTCTCTCTCTCTCTCTCTCTCTCTCTCTCAACAAGCGAGAACTTCAGGGACCCCTCTGTGACCCATTTTAGTTAGGATCCCTCTTCTCACACTGAGCGAGGGCAGAGACGAGGGATTTCGAAAAAGCGACTTGAAAGGAGAAAGTATGTAAAAGAAAAAAAAAAAAAGGGGGACTCTGTCTTTTTATGAGCTAAATAGAGAAAACCCAAAGAAGGAACGTGGAGAGCGAGTTTCCAAAGAGAGGCCGGGTTAATAGGAAAGAGGGGAAAGAAAGAAGAGAGGAATGCGCTGAAGGAGGCTGGTTGTCACTGTGGTGGTTGACAATAAAGATTCAAACATAAAACACGAGGGCGAGGGCTTGTAAAGCAGCAGTGTTGTTTTCACTGGGTCCTCTTATCATACGAATGATTTACATGGTAATGACCAGGAGTAAACTTTGAGGAGAATTTGAGGACCTCTGGCTTAAGCTGTGTAAACAGTCGGGTCTCAGAGACGCGATAAATCGGTGACCGGACTTTCCAAAGACTTATTCATCAAACAGAGGCTTTGGATTTATTCCCAGTAGGTCTCGGCCACTTCTTGGACATTAGAGGAAAGAGAAAGTAAATTTGCATTAATTCAGTTTCATTTTCATCACAGTTTACTGGTACTGACAGCAGTTTAACCCTGTTTTAGCTTCTTTCAGCTCATTGTTTTTGGTTTTACAGCCTGAACCTTTAATGTTTTAGTTTTAAAATACACTAAGACGCCTGTCCACACCTAAGCACCTAAAACTGAGACTTTTGAAACGCTGCCAGCTTTGTTTTAGTTTGAACAGTTATGTGAGTTGCAGTCTGGACGGGGGAAAAATTGAGACCTTTGGAAACGATGACGTAGCAGCTGCTCGTAGTATTTTCTGCAACTTATCAACTGCAGAATCGACAATCTGCTTCCTGTTTACACCGGCTCGCACGTAGAACGAACAGCACACACACAAAGTTAGCCAGAAAGAGCCAGATATTTCCCCCCGGGGATGGTGGAGACCAAAAACAGAGATAAAAGGAAGGCTAATAGTTCAACTTATATTCACAAGGTGGCTCCAAATGAACGATTACTTTCCCCTGTGTCTGCTGGATGTGCAGACAGGCAACTGTCGCCTCCATATCAACCTCATAAGAGGATTACATGACTGTACTAATGCAAGCCTGCAAGCGAGTATCTTCCCCCGATCCCACCCTGTCGAGTAGCTTTGGAAACCCCGCCCCCGACACCTCTCCTATGTTGGATTACAAAGGTCCCAATAAGATTTCTGTTGTGACTTTCACCTTTCACAGAACCTTTACAGTGGATCAAAAGCTACACATCCGCTCTCTTGAGGACAATCGTGGTACATCTGTGAAACATTTCAGTACAAAAATGTACTCCCCCTATACCTCTGCTATTTTTAAATGTACAACCAATGTGCAGCATCCTCCACAAAGTCAGAAATAGTGACCTCAGACCAGGAGCCCGCTACCTCCTCAGAGATGGCAGTGGGTTTGGTTCACCTAATATTACGTGGTGTAGACAAGTACGAGACCACTTTGTCTCATAGTGAAAAAAAAAAAAAGGCAGTCACAAGACCCATTTCCTGGAAACCTCCCTGCAATCACAGTTTAAACTGGACACACACACACACCCTGCCCTCAAACGTCAACAAGCTCAGATTTCAACAGTGTTGACTGACCACAGCTTCACCAGTGACTGATTACATCATCAACCTTGTGTTATCAGCGTTCCTCAGATGAAAAAACAAAAACACCGTTTTCCGTGATACAGTAGCCACAAAACAACAAAACCAAAATGTGAGAACAAAATAACTTTCATTGATAAAATAAATGTTCTTAAACAATTCACCTAACTTTTGTATAGAAGGGGAAGAAGTTTCATTTTAATTAGAGACTTAATTGGACATCCACTGACGATTGGCTAGACACCATGTGAGATCAGCCACAAACAGAATCACCACACACACACATTTTTTTCAGACACTCATAATAAACATAACGTGGGTTTCTAATAGGTTAATGTGAGTTCAGTCGAATGTTATGCAACGTGCTATTCTTAGGGCCCCAGTCTGTTTTAACTTGCGTCAATTGGATTCACGATGTCTTGCTGTTTGTGAATACCGGCGTCTAACAATGAAGCCTTGATACTCGTTGGGAAAAGAGAGAGAGACAACAACATGAGAAAAGAAGAACACAAGTCCCACAATGCCCCGAGACGAGGAGAGGGAACACAAGGTTTCCATCACCTCAACATCCTTTATCAAATTGTCGCCTTCACTGGAAGATGAAATTACGGTTTAGGAGATTTGCACGTGTCTTTACAGGTTTCCTCCCACAGTCCAAAAACATGCATCTTAGGTCAACTGGTGACTTTAAATTGCCTGTAGGAGTGAAAAGGCTGTCTGTTTATATTTGGGAGGCTCCAGCCCCCCCCAGCGTCCATCTATACATAGATAATGGGTAGATGGATGGAATTTAAACTAGTGGTTTCCAACCTGGTGAGAGGTCACCAGATATTTAAAAGGGATGCCGTTTACAGTCAGGATGATCATTAAAGTCACTGAGCTTCATCCTCTGGGAACCACGAATGTCTGTACAAATTTCATGCCGATCCATTTAAAATAAAATAAGAACACTCTCACACAGTCCGTGACTTTTGGATGTCTCTACAGACGCAGACGCCAACGTGGCGGTGCCGCTAGAGGAAAAGTCGGGAGATCACAAAGGTCATTGGGATTCATCCTCTGGGAAACATGAACGTCAGCACAAAATGTGGTGGAAATTCATCAAGGAAATTTGGAGATATTTCCCAGGATATGATGAAAACTAGGACCTGATGGTGGCCCCAGGAAAAGTCTGAGGATCTCCAGAGTCATTGGGATTCATCCTCTGGGAAACATCAATGTCTTCACAAAATTTCACGCCAATCCATCCCCTAGGTGTTGAGATATTTCAGTCTGGACCAAAAAGAGGCTCCATAACCTCATATCTAGATTTGAAATCTGCAATTTCTCTAAACAAGTGACACATTTGGTGGAATCTGGGGATGGTTTCGTTCACTTCCTGTATTTCATGTGCAGTTTTGAAACACATAAACACAAGACTCGTTATCAAAACCAGGACACAAACTAGGTTTCCAAGAGCAAGTTGATTTACATAAAGAAGTGAAATGATCTCAGACTATTGGCAGGATTTTGCAGCTCTGAATATGTTTAACAGTGAAGTGATGGGATCTCTGCAGCTCGGGTCGGCCAATGTTTGTGTTTCACAAGCTCCTATTTCAAAATTCATGTCAAAATTCTCTCTTCACCAGGTCTGGATGAGAGCATATACACTCTACATAAATACACACTCAAAACAACACAGGGCAGTCAGAGGTTTCCACTTTTTCCAAAGAAGAGCGTCTTAGTTCTTAATCTTATACGCAGAGCTGAGAGGAATCATCTTTTTTCAAGCAAAAAATGCCAAATATTCTCTCGCTGCAGCTTCTGGAGTTGTTTCTTTTCACTGTTTAATATCATTGTAACCTGATAATCTTTGAGTTTCAGCCTGTTGGTTGGAAAAATAAGACGTCTTTTTGGGCTTTGTTGCGATGGACATTCCTTAAAATTGCACGACATTTCACAGCCTAAGCCATTAACTGATTAATTGACAAATAATATGCAAATTATACGCTATGATCCTACTCATGTGTTGTGATGTGATGTGCAGTGAAAACGTGAACTTACACGGAGCGATATCATTGTACAGAGGGTCGATGTTGTGCAGCAGCTCCACTCTGGGTGAGGCGAACCCTTTGCTGCAACATAAAGGCAGTGTTAGTCTTAAACATATGGAGATACACACACACACACACAAACACACACACACACACACACACACAATGATGTCTGACTCATGCACTGTAAAATCCACTGGGATCTGTAAATCTGAACCAGCTGGCCGATGTTCACCAGGCGGTCATGTGCTCTGACCGCACTCCCACCACAGAGAAAACGCACCGCTCTCGCTGACCACAGTGTCTGATAACACAACTAAAATAACTCTCGCTCTCTGCCGCCTGCCCTACTGTTCTGGTTTCATTAGGTTTTCTCTTTATTTCCACCGGTCGAGCTGTCAGGCCGCTGCTTTCTGTAACGGGCAGGGAGAATACACACCAAAATGAAACCGTGCGGCGGTGCAAACAAACGGCAGTTTGTGTTCCCCCCGTGTTGTTGTGTCGCTCACACGGCAACGCCAGCAGCCAGCGGTCAGCTGATTTGCGTCAGCCAATGGAGTCAAGTGGAGGCTGTGAGTAGTAGTTTGTGGTCCAGGCTAAGCCTTGATTTTCTGCTGGGGCTCTGCTGCAGCCCTCAATTTCACCTCCTTCATTGTGTCCACATTTAGTTTACAAATATAATGTGTCAGTCAAACGGGACTCAGTGACAGCTGGTGTGATGATCCCTGCACAAACTACCATGTAAAAACAGACTTATCATATCAGCTCTCTAAAACATAGAAATACAACTACACACGTACAGTAATTACAACATCCCAGGATTGTCGCAACATGAAAGGATTTGCAGCAAAATCTAATTAGCTGATCCAAAAGCAGGGTTTGATAGAGGTGGAGGTGTGGGATGAAGAGGGGATAGGGGAAAAAAACAAGAGGGATGGAGGGACTACTGATTTGTGTGAGAATGACTGATGGAATTTCCTTCTCTTTGAGCTCCCATTGCCACAGTAACAAAGGGCTTATTGAAGGAGCAGGAGCTCCTACAAGAAAAAGACGCTGGGTCAGGGAGACAGGCAGAGGGAGTTGGAGCGAGGAGCGCTGATTGGGGGGGCACAAAGAGAGGGCAGGCTGTCAAACTGGAGAGCTGGTATCGCTCACGCTGTAAACGCAGGCCACAGGCCGAACCTGCCACCCAAGAAACACTCCCAGCTGTGAGTTCAAAGTCCCCGGCTCTGTGAAAAAACCTCCGGCCCCCGGCTCACCTGATTGTGTTCCAGACGTCGAATCCGTCCAGGGGCTTTGTGGTGTTGGTGCTCCCGCCTGCCAGGCCAACGAGCGTCGGCAGCCAATCAGAGACGTGGATCAGTTCGCGGCTGACGGTTCCGGGTCGTTCGAGTAGCGGGCCGGCGACAAATCCGACTCCCCGGACTCCACCTTCCCACAGTGACCACTTCCTGCCTCGCAGTGGCCAGTTGCTGCCGCCGGTCAGTGTCTGACCTCCGTTATCTGTCAAACAACCAGAAGACAGAGACTAGATAAGGGATTTTAAATCAGAAAATATAAAGATAAAAGCTTAAATAGAGTGTATAAGAGTCTACAGCTACGCTAGTCCCACCTACATCATCTTCTGGGGACCACGAACGCTTCTATAAGATTTCATGACAATCCATCCAGCAGTTGTTGAGATATTTCACTTGATAATTAAAACATTGACCTGCTTGTGGAACTGGATGAAACAATCAGAGGATCACCGAAGTCATTACGCTTCATCTTCTGGGGACCATGAATGGCTGAAAAAAACTTTTACGGCAATCCTACACAAGAGTTGGCGAGATATTTTGATAAAAAACCAGATATCTCCACCTCATGGTGGCACTAGGGGAAAAGCAGGGGATCACCAAAGTCGGTATGTTTCATCTTCTGGGGACCACGAATGCCTTTACAAAAGCGTCATGGCAATCCATCCAGCAGTTGTTGAGATACTGGACCACAGTGGTGGACTGACTAACACCGCCAACACACACTTAGCGAGGATAAAAACAAATGATCTAAGACATTAAACAAATCCAGCGATGTTCATCCATCTGTCTCCCCTGCTGGACAAAAACTCCTGCACAGCGTCCAACCATTACACAAGTGCACACACACACACACACACACACACACAGGCAGTTAGACCGACTGTCATCATCCCAGTCAGCCAGTCCAGTATAAACACACTTGACCAATCGCATCCAGCCAGGGCTCCCCTTTCAGCGGCGGAGTGTCATGCAAGTCCAGGAAGTAGTCTGTGTCAATTCCCGAACTGTTCTGGAAAAGACCGTCTGCTCCTTAATGCCTTTCCAAGCTGCTCCGGCTCTCTGCAGGCCAATACCCCCACCACCCCCACCATCACACACACACACACACACACCCACTCCCCACCCAACCCCTGCACACTTTCACTGGAGCTCATATCTATTTGCTTACAGTAGAGAGAACTTTGTCGTAAAGGAACAACTTCAGGGCTCATTTCCTTCCTGTTAAGTCTGACACATGTGAGTCAACAAAAAACATGTTGACCACGAGAAAAAGTCCAATTTTAAGAGCTGGAAAAACAAAAAGACTAATAAAGCCACTGATTTTCCATATTCGGATAACTACTTTCCGTAAACGGATGATTATTGATTTATGAACTATATTCTGGTCCCAGCAGAGATTACGTAACCGGTACATCACATTTACACAGTTTTTTTTTTTTTTTTTTGAGTCTTTTACTTCAGTGTCAAATCAGCAGAGTCAGTGTCTGCACAGCACATGGCTGGCTGAATCCACCGAGGTCAGAGCCAAGCAAATGTGTGGAAGAACAATGAAACAGGCAACCTACCGCAGCCCAGCACAGGCATAAAAACCTCTCACTTTACTTTCACAGCATTGTTCCTGTCCTCTAATTACCCTTTTAAACCCCCCCCTCCCAAAACCCCTAAAAATAACCCTCAAAGGAGTTACCTACTTCAGATGCAATTCATTAGAAGCTCCACATGTGGAAACCAGTGAGTAGGCACATGTTTAGATGGTGGTTTTTAAGCCTCGACCTGGCCTTGTTATGTTCTCCACCGAAAGGTTTATAAGATGGATATTTTTCAGGATTCAACAGAACTGAGACTCCAGTGGTGAAGGTGAAGACATGAGCCAAGTGGAGTCTACCTTCTTTCTGTAAATCTCCACATCCTGCTGCCACGGTGATCCTGACACCAGCACACAAACCCCTGTTACAACAATTACAACAGAACACTGCTCTCTAGTGGACATACGGAGTATTACAGTTGCCTTTTTTTCAGCCTAACCAGCCCTGAGTTTGTGGAGAATCCAAACTAAAATAAATAAGTGTTAAGAATCAGGTTTAAATCTCTGGTTTTTGGTGATAATAATAAACAACTTTTAATAATCTAAAAGGAGGGAATAGTTGCTATTTGTAACTTCAAATAACCTCAAGTCATGGACAGATTGTGAGACAACAAACCCCTGGACACAGACCTGTTAAAGACACCCAGACTGAGAGAGACACAGACGACTATAATCTTTTAATAGTTGTTTTGTGTCTTTGTGGTGATTTTGCATCTATTTGTGGTCATTTTGTGCCTGTTTGATGTCTTTTGTGTCTCTTTGGGGTCATTTTATGTCTCTTTTGTTCATTTTCTGTTTCTTTATAGTATTTTTTGTGTCTCTTTGTGGTGATTTTGCATCTATTTGTGGTGATTTTGTGTCTCTTTAAGGTCATTTTGTCTCTTTTTCTCGTCATTTTATGTTTCTTTTGACTGTTTTTCTGTTCCTCTGTGGTCATTTAATGTCTCTTTTGGTCATTTTGTGTCTCTTTGTGGCCCTGGGTCTGTACCTTGTTGGCCCATACATGACACTAAGACACAAACACCTCTCACCTTCTGACTCAGGACGTGGCACCACGAGTGGTTAATTATATTCCTGATTCCCCCTGATGCAAGAATCTGTTATATCTCCCTCATTCTTGATCATGTTGTGCAGTAAAATGTGTTATCTAACCCTCTGATGCATTCATTCAATAAACCTTGTTTTTATCACCTGAACTCCCTTTAACCCTGAAAAAAATAAAAAAAATAAAAACTGGCTTTGATGCTCACAGAACAGAACATGTGGTTTTCTGTCCGCAAACATAAAATGTAATTGCTCTTCACTTAGCATCCACTGATTTGGTTTCCATTCTGGCGCACTATAAAAGAATCCGCTGGAAAAAAAAATAAAAAGCTGTGGAAAATATATGAGCATTCCCAGAGTCAATCACCTGATTATCCTATCTGTGTGTGAAGCCTGATCTTTCTCTGTCAGTTTCCACTGAAACAAAGACAATTTAATCTAGCCAGAAGAAGAAGTTGTTCTTGTTAGTTTGAGTAATAAACCAGTTATAGTGGTTCATCATGTGTTTGACGTCATGTTGACCAGGCTTCAAATCTCAGCCATGACACAAACAGTGCGTTTTTATCCACAGACCTGTTGAGAACACGAGCACCACGTTGTCCCAAAGCCCCGTCTTCTGCAAAGCCAGGGTGATGTTGCCCACCGCCTCGTCCATGGCCGACACCATGCCGGCGTAGAGCCTGCGATGGTGGTCTTTGATGAAACTGTACGGGGCCGTGTAGCGCTCTGGCACCTGCAGCGGTGAGTGGACGGCCTGCAGCGCCACGTAGAGGAAGAGCGGCTGAAAGACAAAGAGGACGACGTGTGAGGACTCGTCTCTGTGGCTGAATGTTGTAAACTCAAACAAACAAATGACCTAGACTTGTGTTTGTAGAGCGGAAAAGGCCAGAAACCTTTAATTAGTCTAATTACAGAAGGCTTTTTTGAAACTCAAACCTTCATTGTCTAAAAAACAAATAATTAATTTCCCATATTTGGCGATTTATTTGTCTTCTGTTGACATTAACAGAAGACTGGACTGATAATTATTGTCTGACAGACCTGTGAGAGTGTGTTGCAGCTAAACTCAAATTCAAAATGCAACAGTGAAGAGAGACCATGTCTCCACAGTCCTGGCCTCTCTTCACTGACACCTCTGATCGTGTGTGTGTGTGTGTGTGTGTGTGTGTGTGTGTGTGTGTGTGTGTGCGTCACCTTGTTAGAGTTGTGTTTTTCGATGACGCTGATGGCTCTCTGGCTGAGCAGCTCAGTTGAATAGGCTCCTGTGTATCCGGTGGCGACCTCCTCTCCGTCCCTCAGGTCCAACGCACAGCGAGTCAGGTTCAGGGCAGAGATGGGGCTACAGCGCTTATGGGTGTAGTAATCCTCGCTGCCCGTCAGGTAACCTGGAGGCGAGACACAACACAAAATCTAAACTGTGGAAACACTGGGGGCGTAATTTCCACTCTTCAAAATCCTATTTTTGCCCCCCCTCCCCCCCTCCACCCCCCCCCTCATTTTCATAGTTTCAGGTTTATTCATTCACTGAAAGATCCGTAAACATTAACTTCTTATTGTCAAACCACCAAAGTCCAGATGAGAGAAGCTCTAAGTGGATGACGTGTTAAATGTTCATCCAACATTGCAAAAATCTCCAAAAATGACTGTGCATCATTAACTGAAACTGTTCTCTCAGATGTTCATTCAACAATATACAAACCAAAATATGAGTCAAAGCCGCGGCGTGTGGGCAGGCAGTCCTTCTTGTACATGCCCAGGTGCCACTTGCCCACCATGTGTGTGGCGTACCCCGCCTCCTTCATCAGCTGGGGCAGCAGTTTCTCATCCAGGGGCACGCAGTACGGCTGACAGGGCCAGATGATCTGGTGCTGCATGCCTGTGTGGATCTGCGGAGGAAACCGTTTAAAAGACGAACAAGGTCGGTTGAACATGGCGCGAGGCGAAGAGGGAACTAACGGGCTTTGTGGCGACAATGACCACAGAAAGAGAAGTTTCATAATAACCCTGAAGTGGCGCAACTTTGCTCTCTGGTTCTACTTTCCATCAGCGTCCAAATTAGACTCTTTCCACCCAGGAAAGTTCTTCAAGTTATTTCCTGGAGTCTAAAGCAGGAGGCTGGTATGATGCACTGTATGAATTTCCTTACCATTAGCTTCATATCTAAATTATAGGTAATCAACGTTATCGCCATCCTTATTCTATCTTGTCATGTTTTATTTATTTACTTATTCTCTTCTTACTCTTTGGGTACATTGAAAGGTGCTATAAAAATCTAAGGTTTTATTATTATTGAATAAAAATCATTATTCTGAAAACACTGATTGAAATTCTCTGATTCACGGTTCATTTTTTACACCTTTCAATTGAATGTAAATGTATAAATGGGAAATCTTCACCTGACTCAATGATGCACAATGGTTATTATAACTTATTATACTGTTTTTATAATGATCTGTTTTACTCTCAGATGTGCTCATTGTGCTAAAAAACCTCATATACAGTTGTTCTGTGTTTGACAAGAAAGAAAATACATATTACATACATTATTATATACATATATTAACAGGTTTTAATGCAGAAAAATATCCAGTGCGTGCACTGCCATTTTTGATTTATTTTGGCTCATTAATTTTAATTTCTTAATGTCTGAGGAAAAGTTATTGCTACAGATTCAATACTGTTTTGCAAAAATACAAAAGCAGCAGGAAAACGACTTGGACTTAAATCATTTATGAAGGTTTTATTTTTCAGCCTGATGTTGCTTTACATCCGGTTTTGTTTGGGAAGAAGTAAGTGAATCCTACATTAGTCTGCGGGTCTCACCTGGTACCTCCCGGTCATGAGCTGGTTCCTGGAGGGGGTGCACAGAGGCTGGACGTAGTAGTTCTCCAGGCGGACTCCCGTGGCGGAAACTTTGTCCAGGTTTGGAGTCCTGATCTCCGAGCTGTGGTAGCCGACATCGTACCAGCCGAAGTCATCGGCCAGGACGAAGACGACGTGAGGCCTCCGAGCCGCCAACACCGGAGGACAGCTGAGAACAAACACGACAACCACCAGCGAATGAACCGACCGTCTGTCTCCCATCGTTAGTCTCCGGTGTAAAACAACTGTAAACAACTGCTTCAGCCGAAGAAAGCCGAAGAAAAAGTTCGACAGGCTTCGTTTCAAAGAGAGGGGAACATGACAGAGACGAGGCCGAGCAGCAACAGCAGGTCACCGTGCGTCTGAACTGGAAGTTGTCGGTGTTTATTTCTGTCAATAACAAACTAAATACGACTGAAGTTACATTTCCTCCGTCCGTCAGTCACTTCCCTGTTCCGCAGATTGAAAACACTGCCTCAGCTGCAGCAGCCAATCAGATGACTGGAAAAAACAGCCAATCACGTGACAGTACGGAAGCCCAGTTTGGTCAACGTTTTTCGAGTTTATTCATTTGTTCATTGTTGTTGTTTTGGGGCTTTTTGTTTGTGTTTTTTGGTTTGTTTGGTTTATCTTTTCTTTGTTTTTGTGGTTTTTGTTAATTCTTGATTTTTTTTTATCGTTGTTTTGGGGGGTTTGTTGTTCTTTTTTTGTTCCTTTTTTGTTTGTTTGTTTTGCTGCTTTTTTGTTGTTGCTCTTGCTTTTTTATTTTGTTTGTTGTTTGTTTTTGCACATGCATCATTCTGCACAGTGACGCTCAAACATCCAAGTGAAGTAATAAGAAGATATTGTTGAAAATGAAAAGCCAGTAATGTGCTGCAGGTGATGCACCTTATTGCGTTGCGAGTGTTTGCTAAAAAATATAATGAAAATGAACTTTTAAAACCATATTTTAATGGCAGCCAGTTCGTAAAGATTCAGTCGGCTCACCAATAAATTCATCCTCGTGTCACGATTTTCAGACAGTCGTGTAATCTTTGGTTCTTGGGGTTTAAACGAGTCAAACAGAAGAAAGCTGTGGCTCTGAGGACGTGTGGGGAAGAGAAGAGGAGGAAGGGAGTCAAACACCTAATACAAGACAGTGAGTGCATTGCTTTAATTATCAAGGTATCAATGTACACCAATTTAATTACATATTAGTAAAAAAAAACAGATTTAAAAAAACAATCTTTGTACAAGTTTGCAAACATTCTGTTTCTTTTGGTTGTTGGTGTTTATAACAGCTGATGAGGACTGTGTAAAATGCAGCGACATCATCTCTTGACTCTCAAATAAACACAAAAAGCTGATTTTTTTTTCTCATTTGACCCTTTTTGTTTGAAAATGTTCAAGTATTGTATTGACCCATAAACCGTTAATGGAATTACAAAAAAAATGTCAATTACTCTTTCAACACTTTAAGACACTGTGGTGCAAATACATCACATGACAGTTATTATTTCTCAAAAACACAGTCGTAAGACGCTGAGCGTTCTCACATGCCGGATCTGTTTTCAGGACGGGAAGAGGAAGTTGTGACTGATGTGAACGAGCCTCTTTTTTCCAAGAGTGGCCGCAGACACAAACACCTCGGCACATGGCCTGCACATGATTTCTTTCCATAACAGCTTTACCTCTCATTCATAATTCAGTGGGATTGTTCTTCATTAGCTGCTGATAAACTGATGGAGGAGAAGTCCGTGCTTATGCTTTGCCCTTTGCTTTCTTCTGCAGCCGGGTCCGCGTTGGCTCAGTGAGGACTAAAGGCTCCTGGATGACCATGGCGGGGTATTTCCTCCCCAGCAGCTCAACCTCCACCTTCTGGCCCACGGAGCACAGCTCCACAGGCAGGTAGGCGAACGCCAGGCTCTGCTGGCTGCTGTAGCTGTAGGCCCCGGACGTCGTGTTGCCGACCACCTGGTGAGAAAAACAGCGAATACGTAAACAACCGAACACGACAGGATGTGTTGAGCAGGAGAGGACACGGAGGATTTTCACCGTCGCTGACCTTGCCGTTGTGCCAGATGGTCTCGTTGCCCTCCGGGTCGATATCGTCAGTATCCAGCGTGATGTAGGACAGCTTCCTCTTCAGGCCTTTGGCTTTGATCTGCTGAAGGGCGGCTTTGCCAATGAAGTCAGCCGGCTGGACACACACAGACACAAAGAGTGTACGTTCAGGTTGTTTGTAGTTAAGAGATGCATCATGGGAACTTAGCTCCTGCCAAAGAGACATGAGCTCCCCCACAAGCAAAAACTATTTCAGGTTTTTAAAAACTGATAAATAACCATTAACATTTCTGACGTTACAACGAATGATAAAAGGAAATTCATAAAGTCTAATTCAAATCTGATATCTTGTCGCCTGTAATTGTAAAAGTCAGTCCGCATGCAGCTCGTCCTGGTTACAAACCTTTGTGAAGGAGCCACAAAAACAAGATTTTTCAGGAGGATAAATGTAGGAAAAACCCTCTTACAGCCATTTTTACACTCAATGACAAATAAGAAACGAATTAGAAAAGAAAAGAGCCTAAAGTTCTCACTAACTAATGAGCTTTTCCCCGTAGTATTTGCAAACAGAGGCAGCGAATCTCTCTCCTTCATCAGTGTTATGGTGAAGAACACACAGTTCAAAAACGAGAGCGATCGTTACCTTGTTCAGTTTGATGAAATAATCCAAACCAGCCTCCAGAGGATTCGTGTCACAGTTCATCTGTAAACATCGACAAGTTCATGTCCTCAGCAGAGAGTAAAAAAGTACATTAGTGTGTGTGTGTGTGTGTGTGTGTGTGTGTGTGTGTGTGTGTACCTCAGCTCCCCAGCCTCTAAAGCCTTTCTCCAGTCTGAGGGAGGACATGGCGTAGGTGCCGAAGTTGTCGATGCCTTCGTCTTTTCCTGCCTCCATCATGGCCTGGTACACGGCCGCCATGTTCTTCTGGTCGATGTACAGCTCCCAGCCGAGCTCGCCTAAACACACACACACACACACACACACACACACACAACATCACCATATGGTAAGTTAGACGATTTCTTCTGTACATGTCAGTATTTGCGGCTGGTGTAGTTTGCAAGGAATCCAAATTGTTTAATTTGTTTTCAGAAAAGCGCTCAGTACCGGTGTAGGAGATCCTGATGGCGCGGACGGGGATGCCGGCCAGCTTGATGGACTTGCAGTGGAGAAACTTGAAACCGGCGTCGCTCATATCCTCCTCCGTCAGCTTCTGAAGAACTTTGCGCGAGTTCGGTCCCGCGATGCCGAGCACGCCTATGTCCTCCGTCACGTTGCTGATGTCGACGTCATATCCGCCGTCTGCAGCTTCTGTCTCGATCCACCTGAGGGAAGGTAAAACCACAAAGCAAAGAGATTTTAATCCTGCATCATTACAGCATCTCTGCCGTTAACCACCTGGATGTTTCTGGCTTATTTGCAGTAAATATTTCACATCTCATGTTTTGAATTTTCCCTCTGTGACCTCCTTGAACTCAACATCTGTAGTCCCGCCTTGTCTCCACTAGAGGTCTCTACAGAGCCTGAAACCGCCCTCGCCTCCCTCAGGCTGCGGCAGAGCGTTAGTTACAGTGAAGGAACGCGGATGAAAGGTTTAATACACTGCGTCCTGATTGGAGCAAACGGAGAGGCGTTGAGTTAACAGCTGCTGAAGGGTTTAAGGTTTCTGCCGTATAAAACAGAGTGTGAGAGAGTTTTATTCAGCGCAGTGTGAGACTCCTCTCTGACTGAGAGCTTCTCTGTTAGCATCATGTACTCTGCTTT
Organism: Seriola dumerili; assembly: GCF_002260705.1. Classification (NCBI taxonomy): domain Eukaryota; kingdom Metazoa; phylum Chordata; class Actinopteri; order Carangiformes; family Carangidae; genus Seriola; species Seriola dumerili. Next base: position 230,383 of record NW_019176100.1, read on the forward strand.
GTGTGCAGGGAAACTGAATATTGTCCACCTATACGTGCGTGTGTGTGTGTGTGTGTGTGTGTGTGTGTGTGTGTGTGTGTGTGTGTGGGGGTTAGGGTTAGTGGTTTATAAAACAAAAATCCACATATTCAAATATTAATATGGCAGAGGGATCGTGAATTGGTAAAGATTTATGGCAGGACGTGATTCTCAAATGTTCGTCCATTATAAAAAAAAAAGCACTTATATATTATTTTACACACCTAAAACTGTTTAAAATGAGCTTAAAAAACATAATAAGTGTTGGAAATGTGATAATAAAGTGGAGATATTTCTACAACAATTGAGGGACAGTCCCTTGGTATTGTCTTTTTGGAGAGTCCCCACAGCTGTGTCTGTTCAGGGATAAATCTGTCATCCAGGCAGAGTTTACTAAAGCAGAGTTTAAGCTGCAGTAACAGGTTTTATTGTGGCTGCCAGGCTTATTTTATGTAACTGGATGAACCCACATAGACCCAGGAGCTGGTTTCACAAAGACAGACTTTGTCTGTGTCTTAGATGAAACAAATAGTCAGACGTCAGATGAACTAGAGTCTGAATTCATCCGTTGCCACAAAGCATTTTAGTTCTTGAGCATCTTAAGTCGGACTGTGATACAATGACTTCTGGGTAAATTAAGACCGAGCGAGGAACCCAATCCAACCCCTGAGCCCTGTGTACCCCAACAGAACATGTCCGTCCTCTGAACGAGTTCAACAGTTTCACCTTTTACATGAAGAGTGAAACAAAAAAAAAAGAAAAACTCTTTCCCTTCTCTTTGCTCTCTCCATAACCTTGTTAGCAAACCACAAATTATGAACCATGTTTTCTTGTTTGTTGTTGTTGGGCGCTACTGGTCAGCGCAGGTGTCATTGATTGTTACCATGGTAACACTGGTCCTAGGCCTTAAACTACTGATAGAGAAAACTAAGCAGATCCGGGATCATTTTTCTGACGCACATCAGTAGTGCAACATCTAAAAAAGGGCGCTAATTAACAGAGGAACTGAACTGACTTTTAATTGAATTTGCTTTTTAGTCATTAGTCACTTTATTTGATTGTAATTATGTTCTAATTTGTATTTTATCTGTTCGTTTATTATTTTATCTATTTTATTGTATCTCATTCGTCGTGTAAGAATGAATCTTATTGCCGAACCCTCTGCTCCCAGAGGCTGAAGTTCCTCTCATGTTCTCTACAGACGATGTCAGGTGGCTCACAGATGGAAAACTTCTAACAGCTTTGACCGACATGTAACTCTCCCAGTTGAACCTCAGTACTGAAGATAAAGTAGAAATACAGCCTCTGCCAGTCGGTCCAGTTGCAGCTAATTAGCATGTGAGTTCTTGAGTTGCGGCCAATCACGTGTTCTGTGTGGTTACAGTGACTTTGACCTTTGTCAAGGTGTAATCAGTTCATCCTTGAGGCCGAGTGAACGTTTGTGCCAAATTTGAAGAAATTCCCTCAAAGTGTCACTGAGATATCAACTGCTAACTACGATTCCCAAGATGCATTTTGTCTCACATCGTCATTTCTATAAAAATATTAATTATAGACACTTTAAGCTTCATATATTATGAACCTAACTCATTACTATCAGCCACCTGTTACCTGTGAAGACAGATCAACGTGCGTGCGATCGTGCAGCTCACCTGAGGTCGTGTAGCTCTGACCCCGAGCCAGTGATGAGCAGGAACTCTCCCGGCGCCAGCTGGGTGATGGTGACCTCGGCGTAGACTCTCCCGGTGGGTGTCAACATGTGGCTGATGTTAGTGATGCCCACCTGAAAACACGCCGAGGCAAGAAGAGGAGCTGTTAGACGATGTGCGGGGAGAGTGGGACCGCCTGTGTGACACTACTATACCACTGGATCTCAGTGATGGATCCGTTTAACCTCTTACCCAGCATTCACAGCTACAGGAAGCCATCAGCTCCCACTTCAGTAAACACGTGCTCTACCTTGGGCATGGTGTTGGCGAACAGTCGGTCCAGCAGCTTGTGCGAGTCCTTCCCCTTCACTACGAACTTTCCGAAAGGCGTCAGGTCGATCACCCCCACCTTCTCCATCACCAGCCTGCACTCTCTGCCGACCGGTCCGAACCAGTTGGTGCGACGGAAACTGGGCCTGAGTTCAAGCAACAAAATGGACCCATTATCTAAACTCTGTTTTTTACTGGCTGTTTTTTATTAGTTTGAATAATGCAGAACTGATGTATGAGCGTAATGGATGAGCATTGTTCTAACAGAAGGACAGAATTATACAACTACTGCTCGTAAGACTGGAAAGACCAAACCGACATGCTGCTGGTTCCGTGAGGCCGAACTTACAGCGGCGCTTTGAGCTAAATGTTTGCTAACGTCAGCAGGCTAACGTGCTCACAAATAAACACAAGGTTAAGTTAAATTTAAGACTGTTAAAGACCTTTTTAATACCACAGAGACTGCAGCGTCCATGACGACAAACCTCATCTTATTCTTCAGTCACTGTGTCAATGTTTTTAATGGTATTATTGTTGTTCGAGTTGTGTAATGTTTTACTTTTACTTTAGATAAAGTCCTGTCCCTGTTGTTATTATCGTTATTAGTAGTTTTTACTGTTGTTTGTATCTGTCATTATTTTCTTGTTTCCTTTTTTGTCTTTGATCTTAATTTACATGGTTTTGCATTATGATGTCATGTTTACTTGAGCGGACCCCGGGGAGACGAGTTGCTACCTTGGTAGTGGCCAATGGGGATCCAAATAAATGAACAACAAATAAATAAAGCAGGGACGATCATTTACTATTACATCACATTTTCTTCAGTGGTTCTCGTGGTATTTAACAATAATTCTTAAAGATATAATTCATTTAATTAATACGACCTGGACCCGGATGTGCAACAGAAAATGGATGGATTGATTCACTATTAAAAATTTAAGTTCAATCTACAATTCACTGTGAAGAACTTTTTTTTTATTTTTGAATTAAATCCTTTCAAGACTTTTCAAGACGTTCAGCTTCTCAGATCTTCTCTATGTGTCACAGATATGAGACAAGCAGCTGCAGAGAGCGCCGACTGGATTCTACACTTTACAGAGGTTCGGTACGAGTCTAAACACTCTGTGTGTGTTGGGTTTTTTTTTTTTTTAATGTCATGGTGCGTATTTAAAGACTCCGATCTGGTGAAGCTGAGGTTATTGACGGTTATCTGCATGTGTGGCTGAGCGTTAGCAGCTGTCCTCTGCTTTCAGACGGTTGGATGTTGTGTGTGTGGAGCCGGAAGACGCTGGAAGGGAGCTCTGTGTGATGACAGGCGTCTGCTCTGCACACCTCCCATCTTCACCCAGAACACTGTGTCCTCCAACACTTTTTCTGACACACATGCAGGTTCCTTTCTGCACAAAACCATATTCTGTATAATATGCATGTATGTTTTTTTGCATGTACACTCATTACAGTGTTTTGCCTTCGAGCTCCACCGCAGACCATCGCAGCTTCTCCTTCTTTGACCACAGCGATAATAGGGTGTTGTAAACTGGGAAAGCGGATGTGGTGTGGATGCAGTCCAGGAATGTACGATGTGGTTAATTAGAGGACGGCAACAGCTGTTAGCAGTAAAATTAAAAGCAGGGAACATTACGTTTAAATGTTTACTTATGGAAATGGCCCGCTATAGCTCAGGTCTAAGATACTGTAGTTATAGTGCAGCAGGCATGTTACCAATCAAACAACACAGACAGTATTAAAGATTAATGACGGTTCATTGTGCACTGCTCAGTACTTCTTTTAAACGCTGTTATGTTTTATGCTTTCTATGTAATCTGTTTTTAACTTATTTCAATTGTTTATTTCATTTATTTTTTCGATGTTATCATTTTATTTTATTACATCTCATCTCATGTTCATTTTATGTCTTTTCCTGTGACGCACTTGGTGCATGGAAGAAGCAGAAGAAGATGAAGAAGCAGAAGAAGAAGAAGAAGCAGAAGCAGAAAAGGAGAGTTACTTGTATCCAGTGTCGTCTCCAGGTTTGTAGAACCAGTGAGGTTGTTCCCAGCCGGCGTGGAAGCCCATGGACGCTTTGTCCTTCAGGAGCTCGTAAATGCCGCTTGTTCGGATGGTTGGCCGTCCGGCAAAGCGCTCCTCCTTGGGGTAACCGACTGCAGAGACCGTCAGAGTGAAGAAGAGATGACCAACAGTTAAGAGGCAGTAAAAACAGAAGTGTTTACCCGACGACTGTGCGATCCTCTTGTGTTCTTCTTACCCACATTGTTGAAGCCATAGGATTCTCGGGCTTTGGCGCACATGAAAGGAACATCTGTCCACTTTCCGTAGCGGTTAGGGTCGCATTCGATCAGGTCGTAGGGAGGCTCTCCATTCACAATCCAGTCACTCAGGAACTTACCGATACCGCCAGCATGGATGACTCCATACCTGAACACACAGAGTCCAGGCTGTTACCTTCTGCTGATCATAGAGACAATCTACTAACCAGTGTTAATCAATGAAATCTTTATTTAACACCTAATTCCTATTTTTAATGATGAAAATGAGACTAAAACTAAATAAAAAGTAACATTTGAAAAGGAAAACTATGAAGAATGTATGAATGTAAAGTCTAGTGAAGCATGCATCTGCAGAAACACACAGTGTATCTCCTGACTAGTAAAATAGTTTCAACAGTTGCCCAAACTTCTCTATCTCAGAACTTAATTCAGCCAATTGTCCGGTTGAAACTCCTGTTAATGAGAAGAATTAAGAACAAGAGGCGGCAACAAAAACAGCTGAAACAAACTTCGAAAACATGCAGGCATTTATAAAAAGGTAAGCTAATGTAATGTTAATATTAGAAAGTACTGGATTAACAGTGAAATTAGGAGGAAAACTTAAATACAACTAAAATATCTAAAGTCAAACGACTGGAAATTGGACTAAACCTTTTTGGTCAGGAGACTAAGACTAAACTAACCAACCACTGTCCTTCCACACATACCCGAAGCCAATGGCGGTCCAGTAGTTGCGGACCCCCTGGTGTGGTCCCACCATGGGCAGCAGGTCAGGGGTGTATGTGATTGGTCCAGACACGATGTTGATGATGTCAGCTTTCTTCAGCACAGGCACCATCTCCATGGCCATCTCAACATGCTCCATTATCCTGTCGAGGTCCGATTCGAACAGCTCCTTCCCGAAACCTGCAGCAGCCAGGAAAAAAAAAACACAAAAACAAAAACATAATGTGAAACTTAGAAGAAACGTTTTTAACGTATCGACAGAGCTTCCTCTGTGGCAGACAGACCTGGAGGTACACCATCTCTGACCCAGGAGTCCTGCAGCACCATCTTCTCCATCTTTTCATAGGGTCCGAACAGCAGGCCGTCTCTCTCCTGACGCAGGTAGTAAGAGCCCTCCAGGTCCCTGATGACGGCCACCTCCTTCTTCAGAGCCTTCACCTCTGGTACTGTTGCCGTGACTACGTACTGGTGATGCACCGGGATGGTTGGGTGATCGAAACCAATCATCTTGCCCACTTCCCTGGCCCAGAAACCTGGAAACCAACGGAGATGGGATTAAATTCATGTATTTAAGACCAAAGTGCTTCATTCAGCACCAAATTCACTCGGTAGCTATTAAAGGAATAGTTCAACATTTTGGGAAATACACTTATTCCCTTTCTTGCTGAGAGTTACATGAGGAGATCACCACTCTTATCTCATATGTGCATTCAGTGTGAAAGTGGAACTAGCAGACAGTTAGCTTAGCTTAGCATACAGACTATAAACAGGGGGAAACAGCTAGTCAACAAAAACCTGCCTCTCACCTCCTCTAAAGTTCCAAGTTGTTTTATATCTCGTTTTTATATCCGTACAAAAACTAACATGTAAAACTCAACAAACAAGAAATAGACAGACTTTTAGCTTCAGACAGAACAAGGTTAGCTGTTTTCCCCTGTTTCCAGTCTTTATGCTAAGCTAAGCTAACTACCTCCTACCTGTAGCTTCATATTTTGACCGACTGACATCAGAGTTATTGATCTCCTCAGCAGGAAAGTATACAAACAGATTTCACAAAATGTGGAACTATTCCTTTAAAGCTGCCCTGCTTCCATTATACACATCTGTTGGAAATGTTGCATGGGCTGTTTCACAATGTTCTCCCTGTTTTATTGGGTGAAAACACAGAGTTTATTTCTCCTCATGGACACACTAAAGTTTGATGAATGGCTGTGTTTGTAAGTGAGAAGGCACACCTCCTGCGACACCCCTCTTTCACCATTTGGTAAGAAAAGTGAATCCACTGTTTCCTCGTAAACAGGAAACACTTAATATAGAACAGGACAAAATGCTTTAGAGTGCCTCATTTACACCCATGCACGCACACACGCACACACCTGGGAAAATCTGGACTTCAGTCAGTGTCTTCCTCACAGAGACGCCGACATGTGGATGGTTAATGAACAACCCGCTGTACTGCTTGAGCCGCAGCTGCTTCTTTTACAGGTTGTAATCACTCTCTCCAACCTCGACTACTCTCATAGAAATATCAAGCAAACGCACGGACTGAATCGCAGGTAATTTGACATGTGAAATCCCCCCCCCAAAAAAATCCTGCATTGATAATCACTTGAACTCACCAGGCGCACCTGTAAATAAGATTTTCAAACGCGCAAGTATTTTTGTAGTGACTGTCGCTGATTCAACACAACCATTCCCGTGTGAGACTTTATTGTCGAGCAATAGCATGGGATTTATTAGCTACGTTTTTAGCTGGTTGCAACTGAAAAATCTCAAAACATAAGCTGTCAGCAGTTTTCATTGAGATTATTTCTTCTCTAGAGAGTAGGTGACTTGTCCACAGTGAGTTTTGTGGATTAGAGAGCACCACAAACAAAATTCAATTTCCCTCCATTGTACTAAGGAGGAGGCAGAAATCTCAGCGACTGTAAATTCAAAACCTTTACAAACTAAACCAAAACTATCTGCATGGCTTGATATGATCAGGGGTTACTGAGGAGGTTATTGAAAATGTGCAGGTTTTTAATCAGAAGATCAAAAATTGCACAGGGCACCATCATGTTAGAAACAAGTAGAAACACATTCAGACTACCAGCAACAAAAATAGAAACCCAGCACCAAGACAGATGGAGAAAAACTCAGAAAAATGTGGCCAAGTGTGTGAAAATAGCAACGATAAAAGGAGAGAATTTTTCTTGTAATCAGCACAAGGATATCCAGTATCAACATCCTCACACTTGTACGGTTTACAAGTTGAGCCAGTGTATCTGGATTTTACAGTCGCAGCAGCTCCAGCAGTTACAACACATTCTTCTCAGTCGCCCCGAGTCACAGCGTCGAGGAAAACCGCGGACGTTTCATGTGTTTCCAAAAGACACTCGACTCTCTGTGCATTACCTAGTTTCACAGCATGAGGCAGCAGTTGGCCTCAGGCATTTACAGTTATGTAGCCTGCATTATGTAACGGCAGCAATTGTTCACTAGGTGGAATTCCCCTCTCATGATGGTGCAGCGTGGACTCTCAGTGAAATACATCAAAGATCTGACAATATATCAGGCTGAAATAAAGGTCAGCTGACTGAAATATGCACAGGAACATAAGAATTTGTTTGATTATTTTTTCTGTTGTTTCCATCTCTATGGTTTAGCACAAATAGTTGACAAAGAAAACATATTTGGTTCAGATGTTAACTCCCCTTTTAGCTCTGCTTTGATCTACACCATGTTCCACTATGTTCACCAGCTAGTTGCTAACTTTGTCTGTCAGCTGTTTGGTGCAGGGTGGGTAGCTAATGTGGGTTTATCAGAGCTTTTTCACTTAAAACAGCTACATGCATCCTAAAAGCTTAAACTGTAAAGCTGTGGGCCATAACACAATGAGCTGAAAGAAATCAAAGCACTGATTATAGCAGCTTTAATCACATTTAACTCAATATATTTCTGAGACTGAAAGTTCTGAAGGCCTAATGCAATTTATCTTTTAAGTCCTTTTTATTTTTAGAGCCTGTTTTATTTAGATTCAATTTATTTTGGAGTCAAACATATTTTCGAGTCTTTAGAGCCATTAAAAAAAATATGCAAACCCACAAGATGTTTTATAAACCAGGTTATGCTGTAACAGCCCCAAAACAAATATGCCGTGTTTTGAGTCTGTAAGTGGGACATGTGAACTTAACAAAAATCAATGTGGACCTTGTGCAAACTCAGCTGCTGTGACCAGAGCCAGCTGGAGCACTGAGAGCTGTTCATCTCTGCTGCTATCTTCAGCTCTGTGTTGCGAGAGTGAGTCTCATTAACAATTTGAATATATTATATTATAATATAGTTTGAATATATTCTAAATGATGTTACCCTTTGCATGCATTGCATGCCAAGTCTGCAACCCATTAAAATGCAGAGTCTATTTATGTTCTGCACATGTTCCATATGTGAACTTTATCCCATGGTGAGGGATGGGATGGGATGGGATGGGATGGGATGGGGTGGGTGGGGGGGTTCATAAGCACAACATCTTGATAAGGTGCCAGGCAGTTTAGGCAGGAGCATGTTTACCAGGTGCCAGCACACTGGGCCAATTCACTGGTATACACAGCAATAGTGCATTGATGGATGGAGTCAACCAGCTCAACAAAATAAAACAACCTTTGAAGCCCTGCTATGTCCACATCAGCCGCCCATGCTGTTTATGAATCTAAACTTATAATAATCAGTTCAAAATTTGTTCAAAAGCTCACAGGCTAAAGCAGTGATTCCCAGCGTTTATTAAATTTATACCCCAGGGGGTACTTCTGCAGGTAACTGGGGTCCATGGAAAGACTGTGGAGAAGCTGAATTTAAAAAATATATCCACATGTTGAGTCAGCTGTAACTCCTAAACACCAGAGAACGCTACAACTATGGTCAAAACTAGTTAGAACGCAAGCAGAGATAATGCACAAACAGTCCGAATAGTTAAATGTAATTAATAAACAGTTCAAATAGTTAAAAGTAATGGGATAATTGTTCCAAAACATTAGCTTAAAGTAATGGTAATGGTTAAAACCACGAAGTGTTATGGATAAACAGTTCAAATAGTAAAAATGCTACATAAAAGTTAGATAAACAGTTGAAATGATTAGATAAAAGTATAGTTAGTTGAAATACTTAGCTAAAAGTAGCTAAAAAATAAATAGTTAGCTAAAAGTAATTGATAAATAATTTAAATATAAAAACGATGGATTAGGCTAATGGTTGAAATGGTTAGCTAAAAGTAAATGGTTGAAACATCAAGCTTCTGCTCTTCCACGTGGCAGCACAAATGCAAACTTGACCAAACCTATGTTGTATGAACAAATACTGTCGGGGAACATCAAACAGAAATGGGCTGAAGGATATTATTGATAAGATGTATAGATTTGCAGGTTTGTAGATTTGAGAAAGTGCAGTCTACCGTTCACACAGTGGTCAGAACATTAACTTCCTTCTTCAATTACAAAAGATGAAATGTTGAAACTGATCCGATGGGGTCGCATTCCAAGGAACCTGACCTTTGACCTTTATTAGGGGTCTCTGGTCAGGGGAGCATAACTATTGGGAAGAGGGGGTAAAGCCTACGTTCCAGATGACCCCAGACTTTGGGTTTAAACGTTGAGCAGAAGTCGTGGAAATAAAATGTGGGGGAGGGAGATTTGTTGGCTGGAAAAAAAGAAGTGGTTCTGGATGAGGTAGCAGCAGAGAGAGGAGAGAATGTCTAACTAAAGATGGATGGTGTTATGCAAGCTCAACAAAACAGCTGCTTGTGGGTTATGCGTTTTCAACAATATGTGAGCACAATGCATCAGAAAAACACTGAGGTTGCCGTTGTTTATTGGGAGTTGTCTGCTTTGCTATGTGGTATATTTAAGGATGAAATTTTAAACTAGCTGCTTTACCCACTGGGGTTATATGTCTGCAGATCATAAAGCATCTGTTGTTGGATGGGAGTCTTTAAATTGCAGACACAAACTCCATATAGAGAGAGGAGAAACGCAGCGTCCGGGAGTTTTGCACAAGTTTGTGGCTGTACTTGTAAAATCCTATGTTTAAACACACAATATCAAGACTGGAAATTGGTATATCTTACCAATAAAATGTGAATTTATCTTACTGTGAGACAAGAATGCAAACAAACAAACAAACCCGCAGGTGTGACTATATTGAAATTACAACTCAAAACAGGTCCAGCTCATCTGCACACTCATGAACGTGACGTGTAGGTCATTGCATACAAAAAGGAGCATGAGCATCAGCACAGCAGCAAAAAGCTAAAAAGCCGTCTGTCAGGAGGTGTGCATGAGCTGCTGCTTCAAGATTGGATGAAACCTGAACTGCTGGCCTACTTGGATTGGCTGTCGGAGACAGTGAGGGCAGAGGGCCAGTAGGGTCCTACGAGATACAGCAACTGGCTTCAACCAGAGAACAGAATGTGCAAATTTAGGGAGAAAATATGGAGCGAGCCGATGTGAAGGAGCTGTAGACAATTTGTTCTGCAAAGCCCCGTTACAATGTTATTTTCAGTGCAATGCTTGTGAGTGTACTAGGACATTTTCAAGGACCATGTTTTTGGATTGTAGCGACTATCAGTGCACTATTTTAGTTATGCATCAGGGTTTCTGCAGGGTTCACCTTCAAGGCTTTTTAAGACCACGTAGAGTCAAAGTGCAGTAATTCCTGATACTATCATGAATCAATCATTGAACACGACCTGGACCTGGAGAAGCAGCAGAAAATTGATGGATTGACCAATCAAAAAATGATCTATTTATTAAGATGACATCAGACGTCTGGAACAACGGAACTGGAGACTTTCCAGCTTGTTTTAAAAAATGTCATACAAAAACATTTTATAACTGACATCACAGCCCACAGCAGGCTGGAAAAATATTTCTTTGTGAACATAGTTTAAGAATTGCTGTTCAATCTCTCACATCCCGTCTTGTTTATTTCAAAATGACTGAAAAAAAAAAAAAGGTGACGAATGAGAAATATGCGTGACCTATAAATTGCCACATCTTACACAACACAGACGAGGACAGACCGGGCAAAGAGACTAAAGCAAATTCCTGACCTTCACCAGATAAACAAGCAACAGCAGCAGGGATGAGGGGAGTCGCTGCCAACAAAATCCCCCCAGAACTGGTATGACCCAGTTCAAGCCAAAAGCTCTTTTCCCTGAACTCTGCAAGCGGTGGTCCATGTGGGCAAAGGTCTCCTGTTGCACACTGTCCCCAGATAACACAGTGACAGTACATATATTATTATTTATTTGGCTTTCCTCCAAAATGTTCCTGCATGAGGCTCATTGCGTCTTGATCAGTAGAAATGATGAGAATTACTGCACCTGAATGACATTTTTGAGTGGGACTTTTCAACGTTTCTATGTGTTAGCAGGAAACGGGTTGGAAGACCTTTCAAAGTAAAGTTTTGTTGTATCCTATATATCTATCACACCCTCTAGTTGGTGCATGTTTGAAAAGCGTACTGAAACTAAAGCACAAACTGAACTTTTAACCCTGTTTTCAGCTGAAACTGCAGGAGATGAAGCATAAACATCAGCTCCATCCCCATGAGGCAAGAGTATGAACATTCAAGCACAAACCTGTAGCGTTGACGATGCGATTGGCGCGGATTGTTCCGTGAGGAGTCTGGACGTCCCACTTGCCATCGGCGGTTGGGTTGAGGGCGGTGACCGGGGCTGGGTTGTAGATCTGGGCGCCGTACATACGAGCCCCAGCAGCCAACGCCATAGTCAGGGAGTAAGGGTCAATGTGGCCGTCACCTGGGGTGTACAGACCTGCCAACACCTGGAAACACACAGAAACCTTCAGATAACCGCAAACAGAGGGTACAAGTTTTCTAGAATCCTTCATCACCATGAACACACCCACTGAAAGTAGTCCCCAGGAAATGCAGCATTTGCTAAAAACTACAGGGGCCAGCTGTTTTAGGAAACTAAAGTTTGGCTTAAAGGTTAAGACGCCGACCACAAACGACGAGTTGTTATCTCAGAAATACACGCCAGGATGATCATTATTGACTGATTCAAAACTGTCAATCTATCATTAATTCACAAGGACGTGTCTGTGGTTTCGTACAGACCTTGTCTATGTTGATCAAAGGGAAATATTCTTGGACTTTCTCCGGTCCGATGAGGTACTGTGGCGTCACGTGCCAGTGCGTGCGGGTCATCTGGTACTTCATCTCGTCCACTCGAGCTGCAGTCGAAGCAATGCGGACGCTGCCGGGCTGGTGGAAGCCCACTGCCTGCAGAGAAAAGACGGTACGAATGACCTGCGAACACACAAACACACCTGCTTCGCATCAGAGTTGCGACGGATGGACGAGCGACGCGCCTCACCTGTCCGGTCTCGGCCTCCAGCCTCTCGTACAACTTAATGCTGTCATAGTGGACTTTCTTGAGGTTGATGCCTGGATGGTAATATGTTGTCAAACCAGCCTGAAATACAAAACACACACACACAATATTCATGAAGACACAATTTTCACACTCCAACTTAAAGGTGTATTTACTAATTTTTGGCCACTTGGGGGCAGCAGAAACACTGACATATTATTTACCTTCTAAGTTTAGATATTGAACATGTTTATTATTTACACATCAAGCAACATTATGATTAACTTAAAGTCATGTTTGTGTCCACCTGATGAATCTAAGTCCAATATTCTTTCTTCTTTTAGCTCAGTTTTTGGTCTCCACCAACTCCTGATGGAAACATTATCTCGTTTTAGCTGCTAAATGCTCCAGTAAGTTCAACATCTAGTCTAGTGCCGGTTGTGGAGCAAAAACCAAAACAGTGTGCTAAATGAGGCTAAAAATCTTTGTGGATCTGAGTGAAATCACAGTTTGAGTGATAATCCAAGCGACCCCTTTCACATTCGAAGGTATTGCAAGTGGGCCGACAAATCATTTGCAAAAGAGAACAGTTTGGGTGAAAAAATATAATTATAAAAAAATAAAAATATAAATAATGTTTGAAAATGTCTTAAAACCAAAACGATATTTAACAGCTTTAAAATGTTTAATCACTCCTTTCATTGTTTTTGTGCGGCATGAGTGGGAAAAGGTTGGGAACCACTGCTGTCAACAATATTAAATGACAAAATACTGTGAACCAAGAAGTAACTGTGATTATTTCAATGGATTCACCACCGCATCTTCACTTTAAACCGACTGCAGCACATTAAAAATGAATAATTCTTATTTAAACTATAAAGAACACGCATACTTCTTCAGTCAACATCAACCTGGCAACTTGCCCAGTGTGTACCCTGCCCTTCACCCAATGCATGCTGGGACAGACTCTCCATATGAAGAGAGTAACTGAATCAGAGTCAGTTACCCGTCCAACACGTCAAACATGTATTAATAGCATTAAAAGTGAAGTGTCTGTCAGTGAATGAGGGACAGTGCAGACGGGTAAGTGGGTCGAGGCCTCCGACGCCTTGAAAACCTAGAAGGTGACAGCTGGCCGCCACGGATACGACGCTACTACTGAACGACACAAACCGAAGAGGCAATGGTAATGATGATAATGATGATAATAATGACAGTAATTAATGTCTGATTAACACGCTCATTTATCTTATGATTTTCAAGGAAATGCCTCGATACGAGAGAAAACCATGTTGAGAAGTTGTGAAACACACAAACACACCGAAGTAAAAAATGATGAAATAATCTAAATTTCTTTGTTTTATGAACTGTAGCGCTGCAGCGATTAGTTGATTAAAAAGAAAGAAAATTAATTGGCAACAATTTTGACAATCGATTAAACATTTTAGACATTTTTCAAGTAAAAATGTGAAAAATTGTCTAGTTCCAGTTTTTCAATTGTGAAGATTTCCTGCTTTTCTTTGTCATAAATGACTGTAAATGAATCTATTTTGGTTTTGGACACTTGTTCAGATAAAACGAGCAATTTTAGAATATCACTTCAAGCTCTGGGAGGTAGTTATGAGCTTTTTTCTGCTCTGACACAAAAAAAACCTGCTTTAGGAAACTGTGACGGGCATTTTTCACTATTGTCTGACATTTTATCGACCAAACAACTGATCAAGAAAATATTCAGGAGATTAATCAATGATAAAATAAAAATTAGCCGTGGTGCTAAATGAAAGTATGTTAAAAAAAAATATATTGCTGCTGTGAAGACACTGTGTGACACAGGCCACCTGGTCTTCCACCTGATTTGCCCTTAAACCAGCTTAGTGCACCTTCAGACCAGCAAGAAAAAAAGAAATGCAGACATTGGCGGACGTACAGCGTGCCAGGTGGATCCAGCCGTCAGCTCAGACTTCTCCAGCAGCACCACATCCTTCATGCCAGCTTTGGCCAGGTGATACGCCAAGCTGACCCCCACGCACCCACCGCCAATGATGACGGTTTCTGCTGTGTCCTTCCACCGCTTTCCCAAAACTGTGGACGCATCGCTGAAGAAAGGAAAAAGAGAGAAGGGGGTTAAAGGGTTTATATTTTCAATTAGTCAATTAAATGTTTCAAAAAAACTGTCAAAAATGTCTGAAAAACCCAAAGATGTTCAGTTTACTATCGTGTCTGAAAAACAAAAACACAAGAAAAAACATTTTAAAAGCTGGAACCAGCTCAAAAAATTACTAAGATATTTATCTGACTCTCAAAATAGCTGCCAATTAATTTTCTGTCAAGTGACTAATCAATTAATCGACTAAAGGTTGCAGCCCTACAGGTGAATAGTTGTGTGCACTTCAGGAATCAGTTTTAATTGTGCCAAAACTTAATGTGCAACCAGAGAAGTCACTATGAGATTATAATGTGATACACACTGTAAGTGTCACAGCTGGTCACGTCACATACAGTTTTGCTGCATGAATCAATCAGCTGCGCAACTTTACGCATGCAAGTAAAGCACTGAAGCGTTTTGTGGCTGTTGTATACCCTTATTTGTGATTAATACCGTCACTAAAGCGTGTTTAATGAAAAGTCCGTCAAACACGTGAATCGTTTGAACATAAAACTGAACTATCCTAACCTCTCCTCAGCTTGTTTTCTTGCAGTGCAGCAGATGGTCCTCAAAGGAAGCCGAGCGGTTCCTCCATGCGCGGCTAAATCTCTCCGCAACTGAACTTTGATTAGGTTTAATATCCGAGACATGGTTGAGAAAATATTTAAATATTAATAAAAAAGAACCCAACTATATATGCAGCTCAAAGCATAACCAGCCCCCCTCTCCCTGGACCCCTGTACTGTCGTGTGTAGTTACAAATATCCTGCTTTTGCACTGACAGCCGTGTTGGCACGCCCACAGGTCGACAACCAAGTCAGCGCGAAACTTTACCCAGACGAACCTTCATCCAAGTTAACACTTTGAGTGCCACAGACTCCAAATGTAGGTCACACAGCCCCTCAGCAACAAGTGGGAATGTTTCATTCATTTTTCTATTGGGAGAAATATTTATTCTGAGTGTTCGTGTGCTTTCAAATGTAGGTTAAATAACCCCAAGAAAAAACGTTTGTGAATGGCTCCAGTCATTTTTTATTTTAGTTAATATGAGTTATATCAAAAATCAATCAATCAATCAATCAAACTTTATTTGTATAACACTTTTTCATACAGGTTAGTGCTGCACAGATCACTGATCAGCTAAGAAGAAAAGGACAAAAATCCTCATGAACAAGAGACTTATTACTTTGAGCTAAATGCTAACGCTAACACTGCTAATAGATATAATGTTTATAATGTTGCTTTCTGCTTTGCGTTAAGTTGCATTAATTTAATTTAGTGTGCAACGCATAGCGGTTTAGTTGTTCAGGTTTTTATTTACAAAGCAAAATAATGGTAATGTTTGATGTTTGATGAAACGTTTCAGCCTTGACCAGAGTGATGGACCGACCACTCGCATGGCTAAAAATAAATAGCAGCCAAAATACACATAACTTGTATTTTAGTGCAGTATTTTTGATAAGTGTGAGTCTGTGTTTTCTGCCAAGAGAATTGACCTGGAAATCTCACCGATCCATACAGAAACATTTATCTCTGATTGGTCCTTGAGCCTTTTTATTGCAACACAGACTCTAACCCACCTGGAACAGCTGCAACAGGCTTGAACTGGACGTTTATCCTGGTAGCTGGTTTATATAAACACTGAAACGCAGGGAAACAGATCCACGTTGTGCATTAGATGATTAACTTCCACATGCATACAAAATCATCACCTTTGCTATTGATTAATCTAATGATTCACTGATTGGAACTGAAACCAGATGTTTTACATTTGATCTGCAAAATTCAACAGAAAAATAAAGTAATTTTATCACATAATAATTAGGATATAATAAAGTGTGTCTTAAAAATATCTTATTTATATCAAATTTAGGTTAAGAGTTCATAGGTTAAGAACACTGTCAGCAAACATGGGTGCACTAAAGTTACACAATAACATGAGGAGTGTAGACTGAGATATCTCAACAACTGTTGGATGTTTTGTCATGAAACTTTGTGCAGACATTCACGTTCTCCAGAGGATGAACCCCACTGACTTAGTTTATCGCTAATTCTTCCCATTAGCAGCACGGTAGAGTTCATATTTTTGATTTTTATTGAACTGTCATGACAATTACTGGATGTTTTGTCATGAATTTTTGTACAAACACTCATGTTCCCCAGTGGATAAACCCTTCTAACTTATGTTATCTCTTGACTCTTCCTCTGGCGCCACCATAAGGTTAATATTTTTGTTTTTTATTGAAATATCACAGCAACTGCTGAATGTTTTGTCATGAAATCTTGTACAAACACTCATGTTCTCCAGAGGATGGATTGTACTAACTTTTAACCTTCTTGCAGCACCATCATCAGGTCAAAATAACCACATTCCCATCATCCTCAGCTGTATTTTGCATTTAGTTTTAATGCTATGTTCATGTCATATTGTTTTAAACCGTAAATGTTTAAGGCTTTTGCGTCTCTTCGTGGTTGTTTTATGAACCCTTTGTGGTCGTTTTGCATCTCTGTGTTCATTTTCTGTTGTTTTGACGTGTAGACAGACCCTCAAATGTTGCATATGTCAATGCTAATCAGTGTTGTGCACGATAGTGAGGGTATGTGCTGTGACAATGGGAAACTACATCGGATGGCTTCAGCAAAGACTTTAGAGCCAAAGGTCAAAGGTTTTATGTCGTTACATGCATTTTTTTACGGCCTGGACTGTGTTCTCTCCTCCGCTGTGTGGAGGTTTGTTCAGCCCACAAGAAATGAGGTTTAATTCCTCCTGGCAGAGCTTCTTCCCAGCTTGATAAAAAATTTATTACAACATTAATTAAAAGGGAAAACCCCCTGCGGTGGTTAAGTGAACATAAGGGATGGTACGAACTGTTTCTCAGTCACATTCGAGTCCGATGTTTAAAGTGACATAACTGTTAAATTACAGAGAATTACTCACAGATCTGGGTCGTGTTCTTTGCACATGACTGAGTTATCTTACTTTTGCTTTTGATGACACAAGCTTGGATTTTTCAGCTCTTCCGTTTGAAAATATTTATCTGGAACAAGTCCTCAAGATCAAACCTGCAACCCAATCCTTTATTTAGTTGTGTTTTCTCTTTTTTATTCTGATTTTTTTTTTTTGCATGTGTTTTAAAGTTGATACAGATGTTTTCTTCATTTGCTCGTGTTTTCATCTGTTTGTTTGTGCATTGTCTTCATGAGCAGTGTGTTGTGATTTCAGGGCCACCGTACAAATGAGCTGAACGGGAATCAAAACAAATATTTTCCTGATCTCAACATGTTTTAGTCTGAGTTAGTTAAGGCACATTTGAACCCTCAACAAATGTGGCATTTATACAATATGTCCTGTCACAGAGTATCACGTTATATGTGAACCATGGCCCTCTCCCTAGAGTTTAGAAAAGATCCAAGACATATATTACGGTGCGTGTTTTGCTTTTTCATTTGTAATCGACGACATCGTTTTGATTAAACCTCCTGGAGAGAAATCTAAAAACACAGATAAATCTTTACGACTCACCATCAACATTAAATAAATGTGTGTTACAATTAGTGCTGTCGTCAGTTCATTAAAGACATCCATCTCTGCCCCCCCCAACCCTCGGTCTAACATACCACCAGTTGCCTGGACTCGGTCTGTTGTGTTAATCTTGGCTGGATTACCACTGGGTGTCATCACCATGGTAATCCATCTTTGTTTCTCAACTTGTCTGAGTAGTTTTGGCCTCTGGAGATTCATAGAGCATCTTATAATGAAACTACAGAGGGGATGTGCATCATGTTATTTATCTATACGGCTGCTCTGTCTGTCCGTGCTTTAACTGCATACTTACACTCAGGTGAGACTAGCTGTTCAAACAAACAATTAAATAATGAATCAATGTTTTTATTTGCTGAATTCTGACCACTGTTGCACATCATGAACCACTTTTTGATGATTTCCTGCTCCTTCTGCTGGAAAACACAACATCTGACACAAGTTTAAACAAGATCGACTTTCAAACATTTGTATTTAATTGACTGGATTATTCCAGACCCCCCCCCCCTCCGTCATAAAGACAAACCAACTGTTGCCCCTTAGGGTTAAGAGACAGGTTTTGAACTCTCAGGAGCTGAACCCAGAAGCAGACTGAGGTCGGAGCAAATTCAGGTTTAACTCACTTTACTTAAGTCAACCGGTGGAGTTACACCTCCAGTCCACAACAGGCTGCAGCTCCAAAAGTGCATGGAAAAGTAGGACTGTGCTGACGAGGGGCAACGAGGGGCAGGTGTGCAGGGAGGAGCAGGTTCGGCTGAGGGGCAAAGGAGGGAAACTCTACGAGGACAACCGGTGGACAGGCGTGGAATGACAAGGTGTGGAAAGGCCAGACGGAGGTTGAGAGGGTTAGGATAAAGAGCGGGATACAGACCAGAGTGCAGACAGACGTCACTCCTCCTCATGTATTTTTGCTCCATGAACACATAAACAAATCTAGTTAAAAAAGCTTCTCCAGCAGCTTGTTCGGCCTCTGGACAGAAGGGGATACTTATGATGAATTAGCACTATTAAAGCTGAGATGATTCACTGATTAATCAATTAATTTATCAACAGAAAATTAGTTGGCAACTGTTTTGATAACTTGATTAATTGTTCAAGTCAAACTAAACCCAGATTCAGCCTCTCGCTCGTCAGGCTTTGATGCTTTTCTTTGTGATTTTTGTGACGTGATTTCAGATTTCAGATGATTTTTCTGAAAATAAAATCATCTTTAGTTGCAACCCTAAAGAATTAATTTTAAAACATCTTCATTCACAACTGTGAATCCACTTTTATTCAAATGACAAATGGCAGAAAATGTTGACAGAGGGAAAAGAATTTTACCTGGTGCTAGTTTTAAAGTTTCCATGGACTCGTGTTCTCTTCAAAAAGCTTTAATTAGTTTTTGTGCAGCAGGTCAGAATGGACATGTTGGGGTAAAGATCCGCTCCAGACATGTTTTAAAAACATTTTAAAAAAAATACTCTGCTTTCAATCATTTGTATTGGGTTTGTTTTTCCTGCAAAATAATTTCAGTAAGTTCAATTAGCTCGTTATCTCCATCAGTGAAAAATCACACTCTGAGTATGTTAATGTTGCTTATTTCAAAAGTTTCAATGTTCCTAAAAGTCCTTTCTATGTGTATATGCACTGAGGCTTCAGGTTGTGACATCTCATTAGTGTAATTTGCATATTGGACCAGGACTGTTTTCCAAACTAGCTGTGAAGTCACTTAATTATGCTCATAAGTACAAGTTTTAAACTGGTGGAGCAGAGAGAAACTTTCCTCCTTCAGCAGATGGATGTGAAAACAGCCTTTTAGTCTCAAACTCTGCACAATGAAGCTCAAACATCCCAGTGAAGAAACATTTTTGACTTTATGTTAGTGGATAAACATCATGTCAAACCAGCCAGATTCTGCAGTAACTTCATCACAACACTGTTTTCAACATTATGGCTGCTTCTCTCTGAGTTTCCTGCACAGTCACTGGCAAAGCCTTTTCAGTAAAACATCAAAATGTTTTCATCTCTACAACGTCTTTTCTACAACTTCTGTGTTGTGCAAGAGTCAAATTCTCAGAACTTTCCCACTGATAATTATCCTGCTCTCACCTACTTAAACTTTTAATCATCATGTTGATTTATTCCAGCCACAAAAACACCAAACAAAATATCCCAATGTCCAAACTATCATTAGAGCAGGCGCCTTGCATTTCTGCTGTATCCAGAACAATAGGCTGCCTTGTGCAAACTTGCTTTGATAGAAAAGGAGGGGTAACAAAAAAAAAACAAAAAAAAAAAGTAGCTGTGTAGGAGGCAGGCGGTTCTTCCGTGTGACATCAGGACCACCGCACCCTCCTGGATTATAAATTGAGCATGGATGTCTGCTCAAGTCCCTCTCCAACTTCAGAAGGACTCTGTAGCTGAGAAGAGTGGGCCGGTCACTGCTGCAACAATCATGGCACCAGCTGGAGCAAAGAAGGTAAGAAGAGGTTTCAGTCTAGAAGCTGCAGCTCTTCAGTTTTTGACTGCGTGTGCGCACTTTTTTTTTTTTTGCAGGAGGAAGTGGGTTTTGCGAAATGCCAACTACCACGGCTTAGTAAGAATGTATTGTTAACAAAGTTGTGTGCATGTTGTTGTGTCTTACTTGTTGCACGCTTTCACTTGGCGCAGGGTCTTTTGGAGCGTCTGGATGCAGGAGAGGTGGTTATCGGGGACGGGGGCTTTGTCTTCGCCCTGGAGAAGAGGGGTTATGTGAAGGCAGGGCCGTGGACACCTGAAGCTGCCGCCGAGCACCCTGAAGCGGGTAATTATGCAATTTATAACATAACATATCTCCTAACCTGTAAATCCAGTTTTGCGAGTGATGAGCTGAACCGTGTCGTTTTCAGTGCGGCAGCTGCACAGGGAGTTCCTGAGAGCGGGCTCCAATGTCATGCAGACGTTCACTTTCTACGCAAGCGACGACAAACTGGAGAACAGAGGCCACACTCAGCGCTTCACTGTGAGTTCAATCCGCGGGACTGCAGCTGCTCCCAGCTCTCATCTTGAGTCGTGGGGTGGGGATGGCAGCTTGGCAGCAGCACAGTCGGCATGAAGCCAACTGCCTCTAGCATGGAAACAGACACCTTGTGAAGTCAGTTGCATCAATAGTGTTTTGTTTTGTTTTGTTTTTCTTTTGTCTTCCTTGAACTGCAGGGCCAGCAGATAAACGAAGCAGCTTGTGACCTGGCCCGGGAGGTGGCCAATGAGGGTGATGCTCTGGTGGCCGGAGGAGTGTCTCAGACCCCCTCTTACCTCAGCTGCAAGAGTGAGGATGACGTCAAGGCCATCTTCAAGAAACAGCTTGATGTCTTTGTCCAGAAGAACGTGGACTTCTTGATTGCAGAGGTTTGTAATAAATGGAAGATACCCCGACTTGTAGTCCTCAGCAAAGGTGTAGTAGTACGTATACGCCGCCTCTGGCCCGGGGGCGTCACTTTATACACACCTAAAAATAGCTGTAGATGCATATAAGTCCACATCTTCCAGAGTAAAGCTGCAGGCAGTCATGTTACAGATGTCCTTGTAATCTGTGGCGTTCAGGGACTTTTGCTCCTGGACTTTAGCCTCCTCCCCAGGGGCAACACGATTACCCCGATTTTTTTTTTTTTAAAGCTGAACCAAGCCTGGGGAGAAGCGCTGAATTATGGGTAAACTCGTGGAGCAAATGTCCCTGAAAACCCCCAACCAGGTCACACAATCATATAATCAATGGAGAAAATATTTGGCGGTACTGCGATTTATAAAAATACTCCTATTTGAAGCCACAGTATCCACACCTACCAAGACACCACTGGTCCTACAGTTCCCATAATGCAACCAAATCAGGCCTCAAGGCAAAGACTTCAGCTAGCTCAAACCGACACACACTTGAGTGTTTTTAAATGTTAATTTTTTTTTTTTTGCGGGAAGCAACATCCAGTGTTTGGAACGTCAGAAATGCATCGTGGGTTTGATTCTGCCAAAATAAAACGATGCTAATCTTTTTCAATGAATCGGTTCACTGCTGCAACCAGTTTACAACATGTTGGAGCAGGAGGTTTCCACTCATGGCATCTTAGTACCTCTCTTCTATACTTGTTTGTTTGTATGGAGTCTGAACCAACTCGTCAGTGGACTGACGGCACCTGTAGCTTCTTCTTTTTGTTGTTGAGTAGTGAGATGAAGCGAAACAGTAAAGTTTGAGTCTGTAAAACCTGAACTATGAGTGTAAGAAGCTGTAAAGTGAGTAGTGTTTTGTTATAGTGAAAATATTTAAACGGGTTTTTAAAATGTGAGTATCAGGAAGTTGGGCTGCAGTGTGAATGATCTGATCTTTGACCATCAAATGGTGAATTCAACAATCTACATTTCAGCTTTTTAAATAATTGCTTACCTGGCCTCTTCTGCTTGCAGTACTTCGAGCATGTGGAAGAGGCCGAGTGGGCAGTCCAGGTTCTGAAGACCACTGGCAAGCCAGTGGCTGCAACTCTGTGCATTGGACCTGACGGAGACCTGAACGGCATCAGCCCTGGAGACTGTGCTGTCAAACTCGTCAAAGCTGGTATGACGGACCTAAAATGTACTGCGTATATCCCGGGGGGGGGGGGAGACAAAGGCGAGACATGTCATTGGCAGAAGTGACTGATGCAGTTTAACCTTGGAAACAGTTAAACAGCCTCCTCATGATCTCCTGACCCTGTTTCAATATCGTTCGACCTCTCAGTCTAGAGGAGCTCCAGATCCTGACTTTTATTATCTGGATGAAAAATGCTGCATCCTACATTTCCCATGATGCAACTTTTCATTAAACCTTCCCTGCCTGGTTTATACATATTTCAAACTCGGACATGCACAGAGTTTATAATGCAGGATGTGATGTCAGCGGAGCGCCCATGTAAATCCTTTGGTGCCATCTAGTGGTATGAAGAATTACACTACAGCAGACAGACATTTTACCTGCTACCGGTCTAATTTTAACAGGAAAAACATGTCAGGATTGTTGAAAATGATCATGTTTATCGTTTCCTCTTGGCAGGAGCTCAGATCGTGGGCATTAACTGCCACTTTGACCCGGAGACCTGTGTGAAGACTGTGAAGATGATGAAGGAGGGCGTGGAGAAGGCCGGACTGAAGGCTCACTACATGAGCCAGCCGCTGGCCTACCACACTCCTGACTGCAACCGGCAGGGTTTCATTGATCTGCCAGAGTTCCCTTTCAGTACGTATACACGCTCTGAAAACTGGTGCGTCTCGACATTTTAGTTTTCTAAAGTGTTTGGATCATAATCTATAACTTCATCCCGCAGGTCTGGAGCCGAGGATCCTGACCAGATGGGACATGCAGAAATACGCCCGGGAAGCGTACAACGCCGGCATTCGTTACATCGGAGGTTGCTGTGGATTTGAACCTTACCACATCCGTGCCCTGGCTGAGGAGCTGGCAGCCGAGAGGGGCTTCATACCTGCTGGATCGGAGAAGCACGGCATCTGGGGTAGTGGCCTGGAGATGCACACGAAGCCTTGGGTTAGAGCAAGGTGGATATTTTTCTTTTCCACACCCTTTTCTTTTTTTCCCCTCAAAATTGCCAGTTTGGTTTAAAACTATAACGTGTTCCCCCTCCGTAGGGCTCGTCGTGACTACTGGGAGAAGCTGAAGCCTGCGTCTGGCCGTCCCTTCTGCCCCTCCATGGCCACACCTGACGGCTGGGGCGTCACCAAAGGCCACGCCGACCTGATGCAGCAGAAGGAGGCCACCTCCCAGGAGCAGCTGAAGGCTCTCTTTGACAAGGCCAGCAAAAGTCACTGAGCTCCTCCTCCGATGTGTCTGTTTGGAAGAAGAGGCAAAGGGGTGGCGTGTGAGAGGCACGCTCACACATTCCCTTAAGTTTACATACCAAAATAAAGATCGAAATGCTGAAGATATTTGTCTCTTCTAAGGACCATTTACACTCACATTTCAAATTAGCTTTAGCATTAGTGCCTGTTTAAGTAGGATGATCACATCTGTGAGCCCTGTTACTGACTACAAAGCTCAAACAGAGCAGCTGTGAATGCACCTGAGTGACGCCTTAAACACTCCGAAAGTGCTTGTTGTCTTATAAAAGAACTGAATCATGTGTGGCAATAAACTTCTAGTTGAACAAACCCAGTATGTGTGAATGGGATTTGTTTTTCAATTTTTTTTTTATTTTTTTTTTTTTTATTTATAATTTATTTTAATTCACAGTGAGATCTGAGTACAGAAAAATAAACTCAAAGAAACAGCAGAAATACAAATTCTCAGCACTTTAAATATACATTCAGATATGTACATGTGTTTATATAAACAGCAATCGGTGTGTGTATATTTATATAAATTAAGATGCACAACCAGGTAGAAATGTAAAATGACAAATTATATGTTAAATGCAAGTTAGAAGAGATGTAAATCAAATAACAGCCCATGTCAGTAAGATAATTAATTCCTCAGCAAATGAAATGCTACTTATCACCTCTAAAGGTTACAGATGAAACTTTGTTTAATAAAATTGTCTTGAAAGATTGAAAACGATGAAGTTTCAATATTAACCTGAAAGTTTTTATATGTAAATATTGAAGCTTTAATTCACAGGATGGATGTGAGGTCTGTTCTAACATGGATTAGCCAACTCAGGCTAACATGCAGTTATCAGGCTAAAGTAATCCTGTGAATTTTCATCTAGCTAATCTGGTTCTTCCGATGCAGTTTCAGGACTGATTTGTCTGGATGGTTTTATCATTTATCATTTGCTTGAGCTTGTTCTTCACAATGTTTACACTGTTTTCTACGGAGGCCGTGAAGTGCAAATCATACCGACAAATCAAAACACAGCGGCGAATCACAACAACTCACAAAACACAACTGTTCCTCTGAGAGAGGTCAGGGCCCTGCTGTCTGCTTCTTCCATGTAGAGGTTTGCCACAATGGGAGATACTGGTGAGCTCATATCACTGCCATGTTTTTTTTGTCTGTAGAATCATCTGCTGTTCTAGAAATAGGTGGTGTTCGGGGCAGAGGTGCAGCCCTTTGCATATCTAGCCTGGGTTGTGGTTGGTTCTATTGTGAAGGATCACGTAGCAGGCGTTGCCTCACGTCCACCGCCTCCATAGTTGGTCTACATGTAAACAAGTTTTGTGTGCAGGCCTTTTCCAATGTACTTTTAAATTGAGTGAGCAAATTGGGATTTACAGTGTAATTTATGATGCACTATAGGCAACGAAGCTCAGTTTCTCTCTCTGTGTACTTCAACTAATTCTTTTTCACTGCTTCCACTAGAGTTTGCATTCTTCACCCCTTTCTCCTTGTTTCCATCTCTTCGTGACTATCACTTCAACTGCTTCTTCATACAAATTTGAGGCAGCAAGCAGTAATCCTCTAGTTTTATTTAGTATCAAAAACACAATGACAGTATCAATCGAAACTTGAAATTTGACAAATACTGCTGCTGCCATCTAGTGGTCAAAACACTTATACACTTAATAATAAAATAGTTGTTTAGAAGTTTAAAGAATCTTGGGAGATACTGAACCAGGTGGGAGTTTGTAGGTTTTTATCATCATATAAGTGATTTGCTAATTTAAGCCCTTGAGGCTAAAGGTGTGTTAAACTCACCAGGTGAGAAAACCTGTAAAGTATCAAGCCTTTGTGAAATGAGACTCAAACCCACATAGATTGTTACTGAAATGACAGATGTAAAATATATTGTATAGATACATAAGTTCTGAAATTGTGCTGCTGTTATTTTTCTTTGTTTCCACAGAACAATTACTAAGGCTATGATTAATTCGAATGTGTGTGCTTTTATGCTGAAAGTCCAAAGGGAATTTTGATTTCCTGTGTTTCTTCAGCTGATGTATTGTGTCTACACAGTGATGTGTATAATGCACAACCTTCACCCGGTGAACTGTGTGTAAAACATTTCCAAACCTCCTGTCAACAGGCTTTCATGACAATTACCACCACAGGTCCCAATCCAAAAAGCAGGAAACACATTTGTGTTCTGATTTTTTTGCTTCTTTATTTCAGGAATTCATATCCTTTCTTTTATATCCTGTGATCCAAAATTGGAATGCACTTTTCCCCAGTGATCTGAGATCATGAATGCATTTAATAACCACAATATTTACATCAGCCAGCTATCAGCAGAGGTCACAAACCTTGGTTTTACATTTTTGGGCTATTATTGATTCTGATTTTTGTGCAGATGAGGTAAGAAACGTATCGAGGGCTGATGTTAAACCTCACCTCTACATAAGAATAAAACATCCTTGTTCTTGTTCATACTGTTTCACTTGTTTAAATTATTTGAAAAAAATCTATAATTTTAACATCAGATTCAGTGAAGGGTTCTAGCTGACATCCAACATGTCAAGTGTAATAATGTTAATTTTGCTATTACGCGTCTCATTGTGTTTATTAATTCTCTCTGATGCTGGCAGATAAGTGTCCTCCCATACACACTCCTTCATCCATAATAATAAAGTGTTTGCTATTTTCTGCCTCATTTGCATATCCATCCTTTTATCTCATTACATGTTTTTTTGGGGGTTTTTTTGTCATTCCCTACTCGCTTTCTCTTTTTTAGAGGTTGGTCCATCCAAATTACTATTTACTATTTACTATAATAAACATATTTACAGTATACAACAAATCTAAGTAGCTACGTCTCCATAAAATATCACTAAAATCTTAAAATACTTGTACTATTTTTAAGTTAAAGAGTTGGGTTGGGTTTGATAATAAAAATATTGTAATAATATTGTATAATTAAAAACATACAAAAAAACCCATTAAATTAAATGAAAACATTAAAAACAAACAGTCTACATTGAAAATACTGTATTAATTACTTAAGATTTTAATGTGGATATTTATACATAAATTAATATTAATCGATAGATTTATTTATTAACACATTTGTTGTTTTGTCTTGTACAGTAGCGATTTTGTCATTTAAACAGACAACCTCTGCCTTTGTTTATATTTAAATGTCTTTTGTCTCAGTCAGTTTGCCGTACAGCATCCGGTCGTCAGCACGTTCCCTGCGTGCTTGCGTCATAGATTTGCCCACGTGCAGATGTTTATGCTCCTCGTGCACGTCTGCAGAGAGAGCAAACATCTGCACGAGCCAGAGAACAGAGAGCGACGATGGCGGGAAACTGAGAAATGAAATGATTAACAGCATTAAACTACTACAAGAGAAACGCATTAATGGGGATTTAATTTCTGTCTGTCGTTCGGTTTAATAAACTCCTAAAGTAAAGGGGCTGTTATGGTGCCTTCATGTCGCCTGGGAAAAATATGTACTTGTCGTTTTTTCTCTAGCCTAAAACATATGGCGGTAGATTTATCTTGTTTGTGTGAACTGATTGACAATCAGTGAGTAAATGTGTGATCTGTAAATATAAAACACCTTCAGGTTCCATTTGAAAGTATTAAATCTTTTGCTTTGCAGTCAGCCAGGTGTGAGTAGTTACAGCTGAGTGGTTATATTACTACAAATTAAGTAAAGCGTACACACAGGTCAAATTCTATCATATTATCTTGAATAAAGCGACAAACATCGATACGCGCAAGTGTAAAATTTAAATCTACAAATGTTTTTTCGCTTCATGAATAGAAAATCGATTCACAAATGTCTGTTTGAACATTGTAAATGGGTCATCTCCTCACCTATACCTGCTTCCTCGCCTGGTCCACAGGTTGTCCTGTCTTTTCCCCTTGCTCTCTTAATCATTTCCCTCATGCCTGCCCAGCAAAGTACAAATGCTCCGCAGTTGGGTTGGGTGACCTTTAAACGGCTATTTCTCCAGTATACTGTATATATAGTACAGCTCAATTAAGCCATACTTAACACGATGTTCTTTCACATCCGTATCTTTGCCTTTAGTTTTCTTAAACTCTTCCCTCACACCACAGAAAGTAGGCTCTTCATTTATGTAGGTTTGGCCTCGACCATCAATCCCCATCCACTTGCATTTATTATATCTAGTATCATTTCTTCCTTGTAGACCTCAGGCTGATCAATGATAATGTTTCTACTCGTCCTTTAATTTAATCTTAGAACCAAAAGTGTCTCTCGTTGTTAGAGTATTAGAACACTGCTTCCTAATTTATCCATTCATCTATCTGTTTTGGAAGATATGGAGACTGTCTCATTTATACTTGTTGGAGTAATGGGTGTGTACTGTTGGATATGTCAGTTATGATAATCTATAGTTTTGCTCTTAGTTTCTTTAACCACTCCCTCTCACACAGAAAGTAGGTTTTATATTTAGATGATGTATCCTTGTTAATCAAACTGTAAAACGTCCCTGGGTGGGCTTGAACCACCAACCTTTCGGTTAACAGCCGAACGCGCTAACCGATTGCGCCACAGAGACAGATCTGCTTTATGGGCGTGTGGCCTCGAGTATCAATCCCCACCCATCGGCATCTGCTATGTTTACTATAATTTTTTGTACTTGTTGAAATTGTGGGTGTGTAGCGTTGTGTATATCACCAGTGATAATGTTTTTTATTCATTCTTTCACATCTTAAGTTCTGCTCTTAGTTTCTTTAACCCTTCCCTCTCACCACAGAGAGTAGGTTTTCCATTTAGATGATGTATCCTTGTTAATGTAAGTGTAAAACGTCCCTGGGTGGGCTTGAACCACCAACCTTTCGGTTAACAGCCGAACGCGCTAACCAATTGTGCCACAGAGACAGGTCTGCTTTATGTGGGTGTGGCCTCGAGCATCAATCCCCAACCGGCATCTGTTATGTTTACCATAATTTTTTTCCATCTTGACCTCAGACTCAGTTTTGGAAATCTTCTCCTTTAGACTTGTCAAAATTATGGGTGTGTAGCGTTGAGTATATCACCAGTGATAATGTTTTTTATTCATTCTTTCACATCTTTAGTTCTGCTCTTAGATTTTTGAAAACTTCCCCCTCCCAACAGAAAGTAGGTTTTTCATTTATATGATGTATCCTTGTTAATGTAAGTGTAAAACGTCCCTGGGTGGGCTTGAACCACCAACCTTTCGGTTAACAGCCGAACGCGCTAACCGATTGCGCCACAGAGACAGGTCTGCTTTATGTGGGTGTGGCCTCGAGCATCAATCCCCAACCGGCATCTGTTATGTTTACCATAATTTTTTTCCATCTTGACCTCAGACTCAGTTTTGGAAATCTTCTCCTTTAGACTTGTCAAAATTATGGGTGTGTAGCATTGAGTATATCAACAGTGATAATGTTTTTTATTCATTCTTTCACATGTTTAGTTCTGCTTTTGAAAACTTCCCCCTCCCAACAGAAAGTAGGTTTTTCATTTATATGATGTATCCTTGTTAATGTAAGTGTAAAACGTCCCTGGGTGGGCTTGAACCACCAACCTTTCGGTTAACAGCCGAACGCGCTAACCGATTGCGCCACAGAGACAGGTCTGCTTTATGTGGGTGTGGCCTCGAGCATCAATCCCCAACCGGCATCTGTTATGTTTACCATAATTTTTTTCCATCTTGACCTCAGACTCAGTTTTGGAAATCTTCTCCTTTAGACTTGTCAAAATTATGGGTGTGTAGCGTTGAGTATATCACCAGTGATAATGTTTTTTATTCATTCTTTCACATCTTTAGTTCTGCTCTTAGATTTTTGAAAACTTCCCCCTCCCAACAGAAAGTAGGTTTTTCATTTATATGATGTATCCTTGTTAATGTAAGTGTAAAACGTCCCTGGGTGGGCTTGAACCACCAACCTTTCGGTTAACAGCCGAACGCGCTAACCGATTGCGCCACAGAGACAGGTCTGCTTTATGTGGGTGTGGCCTCGATCATCAATCCCCAACCGGCATCTGTTATGTTTACCATAATTTTTTTCCATCTTGACCTCAGACTCAGTTTTGGAAATCTTCTCCTTTAGACTTGTCAAAATTATGGGTGTGTAGCATTGAGTATATCAACAGTGATAATGTTTTTTATTCATTCTTTCACATGTTTAGTTCTGCTTTTGAAAACTTCCCCCTCCCAACAGAAAGTAGGTTTTTCATTTATATGATGTATCCTTGTTAATGTAAGTGTAAAACGTCCCTGGGTGGGCTTGAACCACCAACCTTTCGGTTAACAGCCGAACGCGCTAACCGATTGCGCCACAGAGACAGGTCTGCTTTATGTGGGTGTGGCCTCGAGCATCAATCCCCAACCGGCATCTGTTATGTTTACCATAATTTTTTTCCATCTTGACCTCATTCAGTTTTGGAAATCTTCTCCTTTAGACTTGTCAAAATTATGGGTGTGTAGCGTTGAGTATATCACCAGTGATAATGTTTTTTATTCATTCTTTCACATCTTTAGTTCTGCTCTTAGATTTTTGAAAACTTCCCCCTCCCAACAGAAAGTAGGTTTTCCATTTAGATGATGTATCCTTGTTAATGTAAGTGTAAAACGTCCCTGGGTGGGCTTGAACCACCAACCTTTCGGTTAACAGCCGAACGCGCTAACCGATTGCGCCACAGAGACAGGTCTGCTTTATGTGGGTGTGGCCTCGAGCATCAATCCCCAACCGGCATCTGTTATGTTTACCATAATTTCTTTCCATCTTGACCTCATTCAGTTTTGGAAATCTTCTCCTTTAGACTTGTCAAAATTATGGGTGTGTAGCATTGAGTATATCAACAGTGATAATGTTTTTTATTCATTCTTTCACATCTTTAGTTTTGCTTTTGAAAACTTCCCCCTCCCAACAGAAAGTAGGTTTTTTATTTATGTGATGTATCCTTGTTAATGTAAGTGTAAAACGTCCCTGGGTGGGCTTGAACCACCAACCTTTCGGTTAACAGCCGAACGCGCTAACCGATTGCGCCACAGAGACAGGTCTGCTTTATGTGGGTGTGGCCTCGAGCATCAATCCCCAACCGGCATCTGTTATGTTTACCATAATTTTTTGTACTTGTTGAAATTGTGGGTGTGTAGCATTGAGTATATCAACAGTGATAATGTTTTTTATTCATTCTTTCACATGTTTAGTTTTGCTTTTGAAAAATTCCCCCTCCCAACAGAAAGTAGGTTTTTCATTCATATGATGTATCCTTGTTAATGTAAGTGTAAAACGTCCCTGGGTGGGCTTGAACCACCAACCTTTCGGTTAACAGCCGAACGCGCTAACCGATTGCGCCACAGAGACAGGTCTGCTTTATGTGGGTGTGGCCTCGAGCATCAATCCCCAACCGGCATCTGTTATGTTTACCATAATTTCTTTCCATCTTGACCTCAGACTCAGTTTTGGAAATCTTCTCCTTTAGACTTGTCAAAATTATGGGTGTGTAGCGTTGAGTATATCACCAGTGATAATGTTTTTTATTCATTCTTTCACATGTTTAGTTCTGCTCTTAGATTTTTGAAAACTTCCCCCTCCCAACAGAAAGTAGGTTTTTCATGTATATGATGTATCTTTGTTAATGTAAGTGTAAAACGTCCCTGGGTGGGCTTGAACCACCAACCTTTCGGTTAACAGCCGAACGCGCTAACCGATTGCGCCACAGAGACAAGTCTGCTTTAAGGGCATGTGGCCTCGAGTATCAATCTCCACCCATCGGCATCTGCTATGTTTACCATAATTTATTTCCATCTTGACCTCAGACTCAGTTTTGGAAATCTTCTCCTTTAGACTCATCAATGGTTTAGGTGTGTCATGTTCAGTATGTCATCTATAATAATGTTTCCTATTACTTTTTTCAAACCCATAGATGTGCCCTTAGTCCTTAACCCTTTCCTCTCACCACAGAAAGTAGGTTTTTCATTTATATGATGTATCCTTTTTAATGTAAGTGTAAACGTCCCTGGGTGGGCTTGAACCACCAACCTTTCAGTTAATAGCCGAACGCGTTAACTGAGTGCGCCACAGAGACAGGTCTGCTCTATGTGGGTGTGGCCTCGAGCATCAATCCACACCCATCTGCCCTTGTTACAATTAATATAATTGTCTCCCTCTAGACCTCAGGCTGATCAATGATAATGTTTCTACCAGTCCTCTAATGTAATTTTTAAACCAAAAGTAGGTTGTTGTTAGAGTATTAGAACACTGCTTCCAAATTTATTCATACATCTATCTGTTTCGGAAAATATGGAGGTATGGGTATTAACTGTTGCGTATGTCAGTCCTTATAATCTATACAGTATCTTTTCTTCTAGTTTGTCTGTTCACACAATTAATATTGAGACAAATCTCTACCTCCATATTACTGTTGTGTAGGAGCTGTGAAGAGTAGCACAGTTTCCTAATATGACTTATATTATATTTTTTGTCAGAGAAGCTTTATTGTCTTTTATGGTACTTTATAAACACTAACAGAAACGTAATTCTCGTAATTTTCAATGAAACTTCGCACTTCCGATTTTCATCATGGCGCCTGAAGGCACATTGGACGGAGGGGGGCAGGAGTGCAGCAGTGAAATCCCTCCCCGGATTTGTACAAAGCACGCACCTGATATTTGCTTGTAACAAAGCTCACACGTGACAGCGCGCGGCCGCATTGTCTGCTCGCGGACAAAGAACTGCACGGTTCACGATTATTGTTGTTACCGAGCGCCGGCGCGTCGGGCAGGTGAGCTGGCAGGTGCCATGCAACTGACGTTATATGCCCGAAATGAAGCCGACTCTCCCGCTGCGTTTACACCGCGACGCCGGTGGAACTTCTTCATGTCTGGATCCCAAACCCGACGCTCCGGACGGAATAACGACGTTAGCTGCGCTTTCGCTCGCTCGCACACAGCTGGGTAAACAAAGCTGGAAATCCTTTGTTTCACCGTTTTATTTTTTCCGCGGTTTGTTCGTTTCTGCTCGCGGGATTTTACTTTTCTAGCTGGCCTCCGACCGTTAGCTGGCTAAGCTGAAGCCTTTAGCGTCGACATCCGAATGATTTTTTTTTTTGCTAGCTAACCGTTAATCTACTTGTCTTTTTTTTACTGGCTGGATGAGATGTCATTCACCATGGAGGACAACTTGGAGTCGGATGGGTGTCCCGTCCGACCCCGGGTCTTTCGACGAAAAAGAGAGGCACAAATTTGCTTTTATTGTGCCTGGAAACGACATCGAGGGGAAGTTCGCCAATAACCTGCCACAACAGAACGTGCAGAGACGGGCAATTTCCTTGACCCGCTCCTCGACTGTAGCCCCGCCGCCACTGCGCCTCCAGCCCCCGGTGCCTCGGTGGCAGAAAAACACACGTCGAGAAAAGATGAAGTCTGCCAAGCGGGCAAAGTTAGACCACACTCCGTCCCCAAAGGAAAGCCCAAACGGATATGAAGGGTTAAAAAGTCGGGGGTTCACAGACTTTAGAGTGTGTCAGCCAACGTCGGATCCTGGGATATTGTGACACCCAAGGTTATAAGATATCGAGATCCTGGACCCCGTGATGCCCTCTTGTCCCCGATGATTCAGACCCAGGGGACCGGTGAGAAACTAGCGGCCGCGAGGACTTCAGCTGGCCGGGCTGTTCTCCTTTCAGACCTGAGGGCAGCCCACCCTGCCACTGTGGCCCGTCAAATTCGGACATAGAGCCATGTTTACGTCTTCCCGGAGGAGCAGTACGGGTGTGGACGGTCGCTCTTCGGCTGACTCCGGGATGTGCACCAGCGGGAGACGGAGGCCCTGTGCTACCAGTGCAGGTGGTACCTGGGTCATGCCCGTGGACTACCTGCGGCTGGAAGCAGTCCTCTCACAGGTGCTTTTCTTCCGAGTAGCGGACGACACGGAGGAGTACTACGGAGACGCCTGAGTGAGCTGAGGCAGAAAGGCTACGAAGATGCCGTGGAGAGCGAACCAAGAGACGCATGCAATGAAGGTGAAATTAATCATATTTTCATTGTAGTTTGAAGAGAAGATGTTTGGTGGTAGTTAAAAAACAACATATACACTCTTTGCAAACATCGTATTTCAGTTTCCCCAAAAAAGCATTAAAAACATTAGTTTAAAATGTTTTTGCATAATGAGTTTTTAGCAAAAAAAATGACTAAAAATCTTGCAGTAACTGTTTTTTCTAAACCTCTGACCTTGTGCAAAACTCATGTATGGGCACCAAAATGAATAAGTTTTATTGTAAAAATGCATCCATCCATTCATTCATCCATTTTTTTTTGCTGCTCATCAGTTGGGTCAGATAAAACAAGACAGTGAAGATGTCATTTGGATGTGAGAAACTATAAATGGGGCACTTATTATGATAAATATTATATGTCTAAGAAATAATTTGCAGATTAATCAACAAATGTAAATACAAATAAAGTTGTAGCCAAGAGTATTGGATAAACGTGATATGAGTTTAAAAATAACAACAATTCAAGACTGTTCTGCTGGTTTACATTGATCGATAATTTTCATACTCTGTCCAGTGTGATCATGAAAAGGTGTTTAAATTACTTTCCCCTTAATTGTGTGATTAAAATGTCTTAAATTTAACTGTTGGTGCAGCAGAACCCTGAGACTGGTCCCATAGACAGAATGTAGTTTCCCAGAGTAAATAAATTTATGCCTCATGGTCGGCTCATCTTCCTCCCCTCTTCCTTTGAACCCCCACCCCACCCCCCACCCCTCCTCCTGTGATAAACATCTGTTGCTGCACGTTCACAGGCCTGTAAATTAGCGGGTCTGGCCAGACATCACACTCCGTTGGCTGAGCAGTTTGAAAGGGAAGTTGCACAGAAACATGGGAGAATCATTAGAGGTGGAGTCCCAGAAATGAGAGTTGTCACCACCACAGCTGTTGAGGCTGTTCCAGTGTTTTGTCCCACATAGCTGAAGACATATAAAGTAGCTCAAACAGCATGTGAGATTGCCAAATATTTTTCCATTTTGTTTGTAGCACATGTATCAATGTTTAACCTGTTGTTAACAGCAGACAAAATGAGTGAGCGACAAGCCCAACAAGCAGCATTGTGGACACTTGCTATGAAGTCTAAATAAAACCACAAGGTCATGAACCAGTGTGTGTTTTGAGAGGGAGACAAAGCCTCAGCCAAAGCTTTCACCTTATTTGTTGCGTTGTTCGACAGATTGACACACAAAGCACAAACAGCTGGGGAAGGCTCGGTCCAACCAGGAAGAAAATTTTTTAATGACATAATGTTCTCCTCACACACTCAAGAGGCAACTTTTATTAGGTTACGCCGGTAAATCTGATGCAATCCAACAAAACAGCTCAGCCAGAAAGTTCATTTTTAAAAAGATAAAATAATGGTTCACGTCTGATTGGACAGGAGGACTGTACAGGTGTACCTAATAAATGATTGGCCGGTGAAATTTAACAAAGCTCTTCTTGCACAAATCTTTTTAAAGAGATTGTGGACCGTTTGTTCGCTCAGTTTTATCAAATAACAACAGATTTGGGTCGATCAGTGTAGAAAATGTAGGATCTTGTGGTTTAGTCCAGTGGGGATTTCCTGGATTGTTTGTGCGGCTTGGGAAAATATGTCAAACAAGAAGATAAAGAGAGGTCAAGTAATAGTGACTGTCTGCATGTGAAGGATGTCACAGTGGTGTTGAAAATGCTGTCAAATCAATAATCCGGTAAGTAGAGCTCAGATGATCAATAATCTATTTGTTTATTGGCAGAAAATTATTCAGTTGTTTCTCAAATGGTGAGGATTATGCTGTTTTTTGTTTTTGAACTGTTGGTCAGACAAAGAAAAAGTATTTGAAGATGTCTTGGGCTCTGGGAAGTGATGATGTCCAAATGTCGTTATTATCTTACGTTTTGCACAAAATGATGAGTTTTGATTAAATTAAAAATGGAAAATAAATCATTAGCTGGCAGCCATTGGAAAGCAGCAGAGACCAAAACTGTCCTTCATGTCCTGTAAAGGCAGTTGGTTTGTGAAGTGTGTTTTTTTTAATATTTGTCATGCTTCTTCTAAAATGGAGAACAAACCCATAATTAGCAAACACATCATAATATAATGCAAAACCAGCTCAACCGCTAACAGTCACCTCTGAAGTTACCACAGGTTTTAATCAACACCACTCTGCCATGGTGTCAACAACACCAACAGAGCTATGTTTATTACAGGGCAGTTTTTATTAGATTGCAACGTGCTTCCCATTTTCCCGCATCATAAGTCTACCATGCTTGATTAAACCTTGACTGTAGTATGTTTAATAACAGAGCAGCTGACCTGGAACCCAGTGGTTAGGAGGCCACAGTCGAAGATTTAACGGCACGTGGACGAGAAGATGAAAAAGGAGGAACATGAATGTGTTTACTTCTAAAGTTTGAGTGTTTACTATATTTGACTTTTTAAGTACAGTTACAAGAATCATAGCCGATTATCCAATTAGTAAATCTTACTCTTTTCTACTCAATATGCATTTATTTTGATCAAATCGAAAAATCGTGCTTAGTCGTTTTAAAGGCAAACAGCCCAAAATGTCCTGGTTTTTTTCATATAAGAGTTTAACTGAATATCTTGTTAATGGAATAACAGCTATCTAGCACTCATGTTGCTGTGGGAAGTCACCAGAGCCTGGCCTGGTTGTTTTGCGTGTGTACGGGAGCAGGTGGAGAATCACTGCTGTGCCCTCACCACAGCCTTTCACATGATGCAGCCTCATCTCCAGACCCCGTGGTGGTGTGATGATGAACTGGGCCAAGTTAATGCAGGAAGGATCTGAGTGTGGACACACTCATCAGATTGTAGGGCAAACATCTGTCAATCATGCTCACCGCAGACTTACAATTTTTTCCTTAATCTGTGGCCTGTTGTTAAAGAAATAACAGGTTACATACAGTAAACATGACACGTTGTAGCGTTAATAGTTACATGTTTATGGCTCCGCTCTTTTCTTTGTTGTAATGATAAATGGTAAATCTGTGAAAACTGATGAAACATTCAACTAACCTGATGCTTTGCACCACAGTGTTTGGTATCAACATAAGGGTGTGAGGTGCAATCTAAACCTGGCATTTAAAGCTGCCAATTAACATTAATTTATTGCAGTAATTATTTTCAATCATAAGGTTAATCTGTTTTTGATTATTTTCTCGATTAGTATTTGGTTTATTAAATGATAAGAAACAGTGAAAAAGTCCAACTCTGTCTTCCTTATTTGGAAGGCTGCTGTTTTGTGTGCTGTTTGGATTGCATGAACATTACACTGAGAGGGTGTTTCTATTTTCTTTTACCCACGCTCATTTTATATAAACGATGCTACTTAAGATTGAGAAACAATAATAAAGGTAAAACGGTCCCAACATTGTTCTGCCATTGTTGGCACCAAAAGGTGTTGTGTGCTACAGAGACGCCGCCTTCAGATCATATTCTCAAGACGTAAAGGAAACATGTTGTTTTGGTAAAGACCAACAAAATCCACAATATCTTTTCAGTGAAATGAAATGCAGAAACCACCGTTCCAACTTGAAATCGCATATCACAATATCTGCCAACATAAACAATATGATTCTTTTTTTTTGCATATCGTGCAGCTTACTTCTCAACTACAGTTGAAATTCAAGCCAACAGCGCCACAACTGCAGCCCCAACGTCATCCCGAACTCTAGTGAACAGTTTGGTTCTTGGTATCAGTGTGTTGGAATGCAAGGAGAAATGTTGACAGGTGTAAAGCGCTGAGCGACTTTGACAGGAGCCACGATCGTTTACGGTCAGACGAGGTCACGCGAGGTAGAGCACCTCGAGGCGGTGGGTGTCTCCTGGTCAGCATGTGGTGGAGTGTCTGCTGACAGTGATCTGAGGAAGGACAAACCAGTCTGGTCTGAAACCGGACAGAAGGTTTACTGTGGCACAATCGCAGAAAATGTTCATGATGTTTAGGAGGAATGAACAAACGCTCATCACACCCTGCTGCGTTGTTTTACTGCCGCAGACTGGTCACAAAGTGCTCATCGCTGAGATCATCATCAGTGTAAACACTGTACACAATCAACCACATTAGTCTAAAGGATTTTGTGGCTGTATGCCTGAGTTCATTTGCATTCAAAGGTGGGTGGAACCAGCTCTGCAGAAAACCTTGTCATTGAGTTGTATTTTTCTGACGGAATTCCCTTTTAGACTTTGCTTTGTTTTTTCGCGGCTCTTAAATAGCATTCAGCTTCAAACGAGCTTTTAAACAGAGCCGTCTGCTCAGACCCAGTCGAGGCGTGTTCCTCCTGTCAGATAGTTTCAGACAGACAGAGAGAAAGTACTCCACACGGAGACAGAGCAGATTTAGCACCGACAAACTGGAAGAGTCGGTCCTGATGACAAGGGCTGAAAGCTATATCGCTCAGAACGTCTGTAATTATGTTCTCATTTACACATTGGCGTTCTTTTCTGTATGTAGACTTAACTGCTAAATTTAGAACAAGCAACATTTATTTTTTTTGATCACATCCTTTCAAGTTCAGTTGGAAGTGAGAGCATAAGTACATTTATGTTAACTCACTCCTTTATTTTGCCAATTTTTTAAATTCAAGATCAGTTCAGTATGAGACCAAATTTGCTGCTTTTATTAAATGAAATACTAATAAAAGTCAAGGGCCATGAAATGAACCAGAATAAAGTTACAAAAATTGCAAACAATAAAAATGAATTGATTCTCCTTAAAGTGAAGAAATGTTCAAAAAACTTGTAAAAATAAAAAAAATCGTCC
Source organism: Seriola dumerili (assembly GCF_002260705.1). NCBI lineage: Eukaryota > Metazoa > Chordata > Actinopteri > Carangiformes > Carangidae > Seriola > Seriola dumerili. The sequence continues at coordinate 269,091 of NW_019176100.1, forward strand.
ACTCACAGTTTCTCTGAGACCAAGATGACGTTACTCAAGAATTCCCTTTCAGTTTTGTTGAACCAGCACGTCAAACCTGAAAGATTTTCGGTCTACAAGCATCAATCAATTCATTTAATGGAGGGAGCGGAATTAAGTGAACGTTGTTGCATTCTTGCCTTTTAAAAAATGAAAATTTACTGAAACCAGGTAAACCGAGTTATCAAAATAGTTGCAGAACTCATTTTGTGTTGATCAACCCATCGATTCAGCATGCTCATCGTTTTCTGCCTGTAATAATAATCTGAAGATAAACTAATGTAAATATTAAAGAAGGCAGTTCAAATGTAAACGTGTCTATGGAAGTCTGTATGTTGCCTTTGACTGTAGACTGGAATCTCTGGATGGTCGTTCCCTGACAACATTCAGTAACAAATGTTTGATTGGAACTATTATTTTGTGAAAACAATAACAGGATTCCCACTGAAAATCAAATACATTTTTTAAAATTACCCTCAAACCATTACACTGAGGCTGCAAACAACTCAAACAATTGATCAGTTAATCTGCTGGAGTAATGTTCTCTTGATTATATTGAGTAATCTCAGTTTCTAAAAATGTCTGAAGATGATGAAAAATTTCCCATCACAGATTCTTGACTCATTGAAGTTGCTTATTTTGTCCTTT